>NC_064877.1:22405000-22410000 GCF_943734665.1 Anopheles aquasalis | reverse complement strand
AAAATAAAGGTATTAGGGGAGGGGAGAGGGGGAGTTTTCTGCTCTAGACTTGTATTTATAATTTTTGAACTGTTTTCCCACCTATCCCCCTTTCTGTAACATTAATTTTCGATTTAAAGTTTTGAGCGTGTTAAAAAAGCGCAAAAAATCAGGCACTTAGTAAGAAGGGGTGCTAAAAGTAAATTTTTACTGATTGATTTAATAATTGATCAATAAATTTTACATAGAGCATGTTAGACTGGTCAGTAGACAAGTGATCAATTTATTTTTCGATTTGCTCTGATACATGATCCTAAACCTAATTTTGGATGGAATAAAGTTATAAAAACTGCTAATTATTTGAGAAAGATTGCATGAACATGGTTTAGCCTTTTGTTATTTCACTTTTACTATTCGTCGTTGTATTTCTAACGAGATTTTGGCTCGTCCTTTTTGGCGCGAACGGGGAAAACAAGCAGAAAAGCGATACTTGTTCTTTTAATATTGTGAACTTCTTATCGTATAGCTGAACGTGGAGCTGTATTTGCTGCTAGTATAGATACAAGGTAGGGACAGTAGTAAATTGAAGCGCAATGTAACGACTGAGTGGAGCGCAATGAACCACTGAGTAGTAAATGGAGGCGCCAGTATCGCATGTGAAGAAACCAGATTGATAGAATGTCACAATGCATTTGTCCATTTATCTGACTGCGGCGGAATGCTTGTAGCTGTTACATTTCGTGACCGACGAGCGAAACGTGCTGCAGTAGACACGCTAGTGCGTGACGAAGAAAAACGAAACGAGAATGAAAGTGGCACGTCTCAAGCAACTTCCGGCCAAAGGCTTCCCATTTCAACCGATCTTCCTTATGGCCGTGCCGGTAATGTATGCTGCATCGTGGGGGGGGGGGGGGACAGTAGCCCAGAGCACCCTAGCTCATCACATAAGTAAGAACGCGTGGCAGAATGGCTTCATTCATAGATTGAAAGCGAATCGTGCACACGTCCGGTATTCCCTGCTAGCATGCACTGTTCATGCGTTTCCGAACAAATCGTACTTCCCATCCACTGCCAACACCAGTTGATTCTTGGCGAGTGCCAGTATTTCCGGCTCGTTTAGAAGTGGCAGACTACTCAGTATAGTCACGAACGTGCTCCTCGAACGCTCGTGCTCACTCTCACTCTCGCTGAGAACGGCGTGTCGGGCTCTCGTGCCAGATCTTCAACATATTTGGTATATGTTTTGTTCTGCATCCCGTTTCTTGCCTGTCTTGTAACGCCTTACTACAACGATGCTCTCGGACGTATCATCTTGTCTGCAGACCGAAGACGACATGAGTGCGAGAAATCCGTCAAGAAGCATCCACTGTTGACGGGAATCTTTAAGCCTGTTACGTTCGCCTCCGCCAACGAGCTCGTGTTCCGAGTATACTCGCTGGTGCTCCGAGTATACTCGCCTCGTAGTGTTCGCTTCGTTTCTTTGAGCTTCATTCACTTCGAAACCGCGTTCCGTATCGGACGTACTGTCCCGGTCTTTGCTCTAGGTAACCGTTAACGACGTGTTTTGCGAGAGTTCAAGGGTTGTTGCAAGTTCGCGAACCGCGAGCTGCGAGTGGTTTGGGTCGCGCCCGTGTTTGTGAAAAGAGTCTGAACTTTGAGTGCGTTTTTTCGCGTTGACTGAAATAGTAAACAGTTGTTTAACTTTTTTTTCTAAAATTTGTCATAACGTCTTTCATTTGAGCAACTTATTGTACAAACCAGGCACCGAATGATCGCATGGTTCGCAGGAGATGAAACTCGTTAACAACGAGGTCCACTGGTGATAAAATATGGCACATCCGGTAGTGAACGTTGTCTGCATGGTGCACAAGTTACGACGGCTGGTCATCATCATCAACTGATCGTTGAAAGAAGGTGTGACTTTTGATTTTCTTCGTTATTGCTTTCCCGATTTTTTACACAAAATACATCGTGGTGTTACTTAGAAAACACTGAGCAAGGAGATACGCTAGGCGATCGCATAATGCCGATGAGTAAATTGAAACCGTCGCAGTCTCATTAGTTACAATAGCAATGGTGCTGGATAAATGTGCGTAGTGCTTGTGAACACGAGTTGTCGCTCGTCGTGGTCCGGTGGTGAGGTGAAATGGTGGTGATATTTCAATCGCAAATTGGCCAATCGTAGGGAAACGAATTGAAAATGAATAAAATGGTGGTTACCGAGAACTTCACCCAGCTGCTGGTGGATGCAGCGAGCCGCGCCAACCTATCGGCGTACAGTACTGATGCGGGCCCTGTCGTCTCGCATGACTCCGAGATAGCGTCCATCGTGTCGAAGATCGTCGCCATACTGTTCGGTTTCATCGGTATTACGGGGCTGCTGGGCAATGCGATGGTTGTGCTCGTTGTGCTGTCCAACCCACAGATGCGATCGACCACCAATCTGCTGATTATCAACCTGGCGATCGCGGACCTGCTGTTCGTGGTGTTCTGCATCCCGTTCACTGCCACCGATTACGTGCTGGATTCGTGGCCCTTCGGTGACCTCTGGTGCAAGATCGTACAGTATCTGATCGTGGTGACGGCACACGCCAGTATCTACACGTTGGTGCTAATGTCCTTGGATCGCTTCCTGGCCGTTGTGCATCCGATCGCCAGCATGGTGATACGGACGGAGCGAAACACCGTCCTGGCGATCACCGTGCTGTGGATAGTCATCATCACCACGGCACTGCCGGTGCCCTTTGCGCACGGCGTTAGCGTAAGTAGTTACTCGTTGCTGTGGTTTTGAATGAACGGAATGCAGACTCTCATGCCATTCATGTTTTGCCTTGCCTTGCTTCGTTCGCTCTTTCGGTGTTCCAGCTGGTTGAGTTTCGATACCCCGCGGTTCGATTTTATTAGCCAATAATTCCACCCACAAGCGTCAACGGCAGTGGTTAACATGCAGCGTGGACGACGATGGGCAGATAGGGAGCAAGATAAGGGCAAAACATTGCCAATCGAAATCAAACATAATGATTGTCATAGGCATCAGGTGGTCGCCGTGCGTCGCAAATCGATAAACATGCCGGGAGTACAGCCTGGCACGCTGCACTGCGCACTAGGCGGAAGAGACGGTTTCGCCGCGTTTTTTTCGTTCACTTCCGCATCCCTTTCCCTCAGGAAGGAGGGGGGACCATGCCATTGCTGAATGGCGGCACGCGCTGAGTGCTGTAAGTGGTTGTTGTTTTATTGTTTCAGCTGTTACGCTTGTAACCATTCGGCGAGGAAAACAAGCATTTCATCATCGCCGCACAAGCAGCGTCACCCCGAGTGACCTGTGGATGTGTGACAAGCGGTGACGAGACTGCAGCTCGGCTTGACAGGTGCCATCTGCCGCCCAAAACGGCGAGAGCCCTGTTAGGAATACAATAAACGTGTACCGACCGCACCGAGCTCACCAAGGATGAGATGACAAGGCACCGCAATCGCGCTTGTTACGCACTGGCTGTGTCATAGACGGACCAGGGATCCGTGTATCGATGATAGTACGAGGCAACAATAGCGCAACATCAATTCCCCACGCCACCGAGTTGACAGGGCGTGTGAAGTGTCCATGGGGAACGGACGACGGGCTGTGCCCTCTCCCTCGTTGCGGGCTTGTTCGTGGAATGTAATCCGTGGATAATGCCCATAGCATAGCCGAAACACCCCTCCCACCTGGCACGAGTTCTGCCATTGGGCAGCCCGATTCGGAGATAAGGACGCCCAGTTCGCATGATACGCGGTGGTGTTGTTTCGTCGGATCTTTTTATTTTTTTTCGTTGAATTTCCACTGCACCACGACTGTGGCGGGCGCATAGCGTCTAAACGACGATGGCCAGCCAACGTTTATGAGGCAATAAATTGAGGCTATGCATTCCAGACTTTTTACGAGCCAGAAAATGGAATGAAATATTTCCTTTTTGCACCATTTTGCATGCTGTGGTTTAATATTTCAGCGACCGACATTAGTTTTAAAGGAAATCGCTTTATTTTTTTGCTGTTCCCTCCATTTATCACATTACCTCGGCCAACGGTTCGTCTGTAGGCTGTGGAAACAATGATGTACTTGAAAAACACAGCAAAGCGTGTTCAGCATAAATCGTTTGTTGCCTCTTTTTTATGCTAATGAAGCTTTTGCTTCTGCGATTATTATTGTATTGTAATTAAAACGAAGCATGAAAAACCATAACCGGAACAGGCATAGGAATAAAGTATAATAGAATGACAAAAACAATGCTATGATCAACTAACTAACAAGAATGAAACATATTAACTAGGGGTTTATGCTATGCAACAGCCAGAAACGGGCTGTAGTTGAAAGTATCAATCAATCCGCGGGACTATTCGCCACATAATTTGAAGGTGCACTGCTTTATTAAATTTGTCACCAAAGCCCAACTGAGAATGCTGTTCGTGGCCGGAGAGGTAAAGACAATTCCACAGCTAGTCGCCTCACCGGGAAAAACGAAATGGTGTAAACACGCCGAATTGCCGAAACTCGATGATGGAGGCGCCCTTCGAAATGGAGGCGCCAGGTAACCGGTAAATTTTTTTTACCGATTTTTAATAGTTTCAGGGGTATCTACTGAAATTAAAATGGCTAAATATCCCAGGGAACACTACTGTCATTGCAAATACATCACCAATTTTCAATGGCAACATTTGTTTAGAATAAAATTACATAGAACATAAAACATATGACCAAACTTCACATACATGTACACCATGAACATGGCCACGGGCCACACAAAATAATTTGGCTAGTCGCATGCAGCTCGCGGGTCACGAGTTTGAGAGCTTGGCAGTCTTTTGATTATGCTCTATTACAAACACGATCCTTAACGACATTAGAATGATCCAAATCAAACATTAAACCATACTTTCTTGTTAAATGTGACACGAGTAGCAAGGAATCCTTTCATCCTGCGCATGCACTCACATACTTCGACACACTTGTGTATAATCAATCTCTTCTTTAAGCATCTTTAATCTCG
>NC_064877.1:22385000-22400000 GCF_943734665.1 Anopheles aquasalis | reverse complement strand
TAACTCTTGAACCTTCGGGGTGGATTTCGATCACCATGCTGGATGCCTCGAAACACATGCCCTACATACTTCGCTCACTTCACTCACCATCTGTCTTGCCCCACATCTCGGCAAACGCCTGTTTGCCTAGAACAAATAATTTAATCAGCCCTTTCCTAGCAGTTGTGGCCAACGCGAACGCCGCGAGCAAGTTATTATTTGCCCAGCATCCATAAATCTCCATTATTGCCGAGTCCGAGGTTTCGCATGTTAGTTTTCTAATCGCGATGTGATTTATTCGTTTTCACCATTGCATCCGACACGATCCCCTTTCGGCCGGTGAGGTCTCTTACTCGGGCCGATCGCACCCGCAGGGCGGTGATGCCCGGTTCTCCGAAGGTCTCGGTCTACGGTCATGGGTGTGAACTGGCGAACGAAGACTGGCGCTGAGAAGACGCACCGCAGTGGTCTAGCTCATAAATAAATAAACAAATAAATCACCATTTCATATCAATCACGCAGCTGAGCTCGTACTTCCCTTCCCGGGGAAAATGTGTGTCAGTGTCATACGAGTTGGCCCCTGGCCCGGAAAACTGCAAACCGCTTGCACTGGATCACACGAATGGATCATACCAATATGGGTTTGCACCGAGTGCCGAGTGAGCTACTCGACTGTTTATTTGCTAACCAGTGCCGATTGGCATTGCTTAGCATCCGAAATCAGATTTGATCATTTGCATTTCCCTTGCAGCGATGACGGTTGACTCGTGGGAATAATCATTTTCACATCAGACTACCGCAATTACCGCCAAGTACTCAAATTTCGATTAAAGAAGAGGAACACACAAATTGTATTAGCGGCCTACGCTGAATCCTTCCTTACGCGGTACCGATTACCGAGTTTACCGAAGTTCTCACGAACGAACTTGCGGTGCTGCCTACCAGATAAATGGGGTGTATTTATGCTAATTTCTAAACAAATGTTTGCCTTTACATATCGCCGAGGCTCACTGTCGTGCACGGTGGTATGCCCGAAGATGAAATAAATCCATTCCCAGGGTAACGAGTCCAGGGAGCGAAAGAACGGGCGCTTCAGTTGTAGGCGGCTATGGAAAATTAAAAGTCAAATGAAACTGCAAACCAGACAGCGGCACAAGGAGAAAAAGGAAAACACGTGAAAGGCACGATTTGAATATCAACGCATGCGGAACGGAAGGAACAGTCTCGGAAAGCCGGAAGGGGAGTACGAAATTTTGGCATTCCGCTAGCGCTAAGCAAACGACACGAATCGGACCGCGACTCGAATCGAAGAAGCTCAACCGGAACACAGGCGCGCAACGGTGGATTAGCCGGCTTGCAAGGTTGCTGTTGGGCTTCCAAACAACAAAAAAATCCAGCGAGACAACGCCGGTCACGACATATCGGCCAATTGGGAGTCGTAATCGGAGAGCATAATCAGCATTATGCTGTGACAAAAAGGTCGTTCCTAAAATCAAACTTTTCCACTGGCTGGGGCGTTGAGAGTGCTACCAAAAGAGCAGCAACATTACAAGCAAAGCCGCCAGGTTGTGACGACGATGGTATTGTGCGAAATGAAAGATCGGCGACCTAAACCAACAATGCAAAATATGTTTTGCTAATCACCGGACCGGAACCGGACCGGTGGGCATCCTTTGGATTAAACATATTATTTATTTTGCGGGTCTTGCGGAAAATGCGTGTGCAGGCCCCCGTATGAACGGTTACTTTAAGGGTGGCCTACAGTAGCCCGTCGAGCGGATCGTTCAATCGACCGGCTTTGTTCTTTGCTCAAACCATCGGAACGAGTGAACATGATTTGTGCGTTAACCGGGCCCACATTCCGGGTGGTTTCGCTCGAGGGAATGTGAAAAAAAGCCCAAGGAAATGCGGAAACGTTCGCCTCAGCCAGTGGGTACGCTGTCAAGAATAACTAATTTCCTTCGACCCCCCCGGGGTGAACCCTTTTAGCAACGTTGGTGTAGTCTTTGGGCCGATGTATGCTCCCTATGGTCCACCAATCCCAAAAATTATGCCCAAGTGTATCGGAATGAGGCTCCGAAATTAGCACATTACGCTCGCTAACATGACAGCGCTTTGGGGTGTTTGATGTTTGATGCATGTGTTGTGGAAGTTCTTCCAAAGAGTAGAACCAGCCCTGGGCTCGTTTCATTCCCCCACCTAGCGTAGCGAGCCGCTCAGCGACAGTTAAGTCCCGGGATAAGAAATTAATGAAAATGCCTTTGGCAGGTTAAACGGTTGAGCAAATTGGATTCGCTGATTTGATGAAAATGGTGCGTCATGCAGACGCGATTTCACTGCATTCAGTATCAAACCAGGACCAGGAAGTGAACCGGTACGACCCAGGCACACCAGTTGCTGGCTGTCGGTCCCGCTCAGAAGCGGCGGGTAGATAATTTGAATATTTTTCTCCTCCCGCAGTGGCACCTTTTAACAGCGTGTATACGTGTAGCGGTGGCGGTGTAAGGAGCTCTTAGTTTAATTAAAATTTACGTTTTAAGGCAGTGGCAGAACTTTGCGCCCCAACACGTTCATCGTTCACGCTTACCGCGAATTTATAACCGAGACCATAAGTTATTCGAGCTTAGTGGGAGCTGCCTGGGCCTTGGTATAATGTGATGCTCCCAGGCACACGCACTCGCACACATGCAAAGAGAATGTAACGTGTACTTAATGGCGAAAGTGAGAGCGAGAGAGAGTGTGTAGGCGTGGTTGGTGAATAAACTGCAGAAAACGTTTTATGCTAAACCAGGCCCATTAATCATACCACTTGGAGGAAAGAAAAAGTAATAGAAAAATCCTGAAGGCGTATTATGTCGGCGGTACCGATGCAAGTACTTCTCGCAAAATTTCCCTGGTATCTCTCATACATATGCACGCGATGGTGTTCAGCGGCAGTCGAAATGTAGTACCATCGATCAACATAACGTTCGGAATGATTGTTTAATTGTGCCATAACGTTTACGAGGGTAGATGCTGTGCTTGAGTTTTTGATTTCATGCTGCTACCCGGGGGCAGAATTATGTGCTGATAAGTACGGGTGCCTTCTTCACGAAATGGAAACATCCATTTTATGGTAATCTAAGCACTGCCGATGATTGAAACGAATCACCATTCCACCAGCACCCCGAGCTCAATGCTTTCTACAGGGTGGCTCCTTGTACACAAGTGGCCTCCCGAAAAGTCGCCATAAGGCGCATTGTTTTCACGCGGCCTTTACTGCTTAACCACTTTCCGCTTTTTGACACACAGCAAACAAGCATCATCCAGCACGGCGTGTCGGCACGTTACATCCAAGGATGAGCGAATATTGGTTCCCATCCATCTCACTTCATCCTGTTGAGTGGGAGATTGATTTATGAAGTGACATTCTCCGGTGACACGGCGCCACGTACCTTCGTATCGAGGTAGACGCTTCCCAAGACAAACTTTTGCTCCTGAGAAGAAGCAAAAAACATGGAAATTTTCACCGCACCTTGAACGCGAAAGATAAAATAGGAAAAATTCGACCCAAAAAAACTTCAATCCACCTCCAACGACCAGCAGCGACCGTGAATGTTCCTGAAGCAAAGTTGAGCTTTTGCATTATTATTACATATTAATAGCACTAGCGCGACACGAAGACACTACTGGCGACTGGCAAGTTTCCGTAGCATTATCGTGCGCTATCAGGAAGCGGGCGAGAGACTGAAAGCTTATGAAGCTCATTTCGTTCGCTGTGCTTCGCAGCACAAACCAGCATTTTCTTTAAACCATTCCCAGACACTCTCCATTGATATTTTACGGTGAAAACAGCGACTGTGAGAGGTGCGTGGAAGGGTGCTGAACCGTGAAGCAGAAGGGTGGCAAACCGTGGCAAAGCAGAATAAAATAAAAGCAACTCCATCGATTCTTCATCAATCATCGCGCGGGCACGCTATAAAAGCGATAACAAAAGGAAAGCGTAGCGGTAACACCACCGATGATCTTCCAAGGTTAATTGATGGCGTTTCGTTTCACCCGAGATGATGGACGAGGTCATCAAAGGGATGTATAAAACCTCGTAATACGTGTTAAAGGTTGGTGGTTAATGGGTGAAAAGCAGGTGAAAAAGAGTTCCAAAACACATTTCCCGTGGTAGTTAGTGATTGGAAAGTATTGAAAAGTTTTGATTCACGTCGCGTCTGCTGTCGCCAAATCAATACATCAATCAAAACTAAGCCTATTAGGGAAATTGTGCACTTTCTGTTGAGGCTAAAGTAAGCCCAACGCTCGATATCAGAGGGCCGCTGCGGAGTTCATCGATGAAAGGGAAAAAAGTAAAAAGTAAACAGTCGGACCGGACAGCAAGTTCCATTACAGTTGGTGCTGCGCCAGGGGTCGTCCCTGGGTCAGCTCTGCCCGGAAGTGGCACAATCGTATTCCCGGTGCGCACACTTTACATTTGCCGCTGTGTCGGGGTGTTTCTTTTTGTTGAATAAATAGATTGTGTATCCGTGATGGGTCCTGTGACCCAGGGGCTGTCGATGATGCTCCATTTCTTCACGGACAGCCCGTATCGCGGCCCATCGCTGGTCCTTTCTGTCATCGAGGATTTTCCTTGGTCCGTTCGATGGCCACGGTTGTGGGTGTGGCATGGTTTCCTGGTGTGGCGTGCCAGAAACGTGTGCGGAGAGGCACGATGTTGCGTCATTACAAAATGCACGTTCGAGCCCTCGCAGCTCATCGATGGTGTGTGGAAGCATATCTTGCACGAAGTGCTTTAGGGAGCAGAACGCAAAATTAGGTCAACGAGTCTCGCAGCTGAGCCTCGCGCCCGGAAGGTTGAAACGACCATCGACCACAGCTGGTACAGCCAGTCAACACCATGGCAACAACCTAACCGGATGTGGTTCGGGATAACGGTTGCTTTACTACGGTTCGAAAAACACCGGACCGCGGGGCATTGGAAATGTTTCCATACACTGGTTCGCTATTTGAATTCAATGAATCCTTTGACCAAAACCTTTGACCATTTTCTCTCAACAGCTCAGAGTTCAGTTCTGGTACCGAAGTTCTGAAATGAACTATATTTCGATGACAATTTTCCCAGAAGTCTGCCAGTACTGCTGCGGTTGTTCGTAATCAAAAGTCCATATTAATGCTAGATAGTATCAGCTAACGACCGACGTTTACGGTACTGGTCATTTACAAAATGTTTATTCAGCGTAGATCACATTTTGAGATTCCAGTAAAATTAATTTTCTGGGAGCCCATACAAAAAGATATCAAGAGGTAATATTGAAGGAGTATGATTACCTCTGGGTCCCGATTACATCGGAACGAAAGTATACTTCCCTTTTCCACGAAGCATATCTGCTATCACATTCAATTTTGACTAGCCAGAGGAAAACGATTATGTCCCAGCACGAGCTTCGAGTGTGCGGGGGAAGAGATTACATTTTAAATATGAACCCAACTTTGTCGAGTAATGAATTCGCGGAAGAGCTGAGTGGATGTCGGTGCTAGTATTGTGTCGGTTATGTCTTCCAGTTGCAATGATAAGCAGCAGCATGATAAATACGCCCAACTTTTAGACAGTTAGTGTACGTGATCATTCAACAAATTTGTTACATTAATGAGAATCAGCGTTTCGTGTAACTATATTGAGTATTTCATTCTAAACTTTAAGGGCAACGGGCCTAATATCGTGAGATGATCATGTGTAACATACACTTTTTATATTGGAATGTTAGTACTCAGACCAGCCATACACAACTACCGGCATCACCAAAGTCACGTTACTGCTTTTTCAAATGTTCCTACCAAAAAAAAAAAGTCTTTCGCAGGAAAGCCATAAGTGAGCCTATTATCCCCATAAGTGACGAGATTCGGCGAATCTTTTGATGATTGGTTGATCCTCGTCAGCGGGAGGATATTCTCTACAAACGGAGATTGGCATCGAAAATTGTATTCCAAATATTGTGAACCCCTTGCCATACACCGTACAGCGACGTTGTTCATATTTCGATGCCCGTTTCTAATAGCGCAAACGCCACACGATACACACGATGCGCTCAAGAGATTGTGAAACGTAGGTTGGAATGCGCATCTATCTGGATCCGGTTCTCACTCAACATCACACAGCATCAAAGCTATCCGATGGGACTCTGGGAAATGAGTTCTACTCGTAATGTCCCTGATGTGGCAGTTGACATTTTGACCATTTTTCTGTCTGTCGGCTCGTTCTTCTGTTCAAACAAGCACCCCAGCAAAGAGCGCGTCTTATCCTGTTTTCGTATCTTCGTATATAGCAAACAAACCGAATTTTCGGGGGCATCTTATCTATCACATCCGAATGTTCACCCTCTTCGTCTCCTTGCGTTACCTCTAAATCATAAGTCACTTCACTTTTGGCACAGCGGCAAAACATTAGCTTAACGGAACAGAACATTCAGTTTCCGTTTAAAATCAAGCGCAAAGGCTGTCTGCTGTAACAGGAGCCGGTTGAAGATAAATGACGTGAATGTTTGCAAGCTTAGCCGTAATTGGTGTTCTGGGAACGACAGTTCCTTTCGAAAAGACGAATGAATAAACTGCCTTCGACGCATAGGATTCTAGAAAGTCTACAAATCTTTCATCACGAGCCTTCTGTACAAATAGCGGCTCGTGTCTGTCTGCTCCACGTGGAATAGAAATGTAAAGATTATGGAAAGGCAAATTTACAGCATGTTATCTCCCTTTTCATTTCGATTTTTCTTACAATCAAGCTACTTACAATGTGTTTGCGAAGAAGAAACGGATCTTAATGCAGCTGAAAAATAGATGGATTCAAAGGAGTCCTTGATGCTGCGAACATTCCAACGGAGAATTTGTAGCTCTCTCTCTCGCATGTTGTTCATTCTCGGAATTGAATGTTAGCCCTGTTCAATGATTCATTAAAACAACATATTCGAACAATAGATAGGAAAAGATTTATTCCCCAATTCCGAAGGTACTATTACCGAAACGATTATTGTTATCGGGGATATAGCGAATCCTTTCTCTGCACTGAATTGAGCGATTCAACCGGAATAAAAAGCAATCAGCAAACATGTTCCAATAGCACCGAGCAAACGATCGAGCGAGCGACTTGGCAAGGCGGCCGAGTGAACGGGGAAGAAGCCAACCAACCTTCCCTTGGGTGGCCATAAAGCTGCCTAACTGTCATCGAATGTAAGCACGCGCGCCGCAACAAATACAACAAATCAAAAAACGCTTGTAACGTATTTCGTTTGATTTATGGTGTTTCTTCGCCTGGCAAGAGCATAAGCTACACTGTCACCATCACCGCAAGGTTGGAGGTGGGATGAGCGGCTGCAGTGAACACGATACAATTCTTAAAATGGCTGCCAGTGTTTACACGGGAATATTGCGCCGGATTGCGCTTCCTCCCGTAATGCCCGATAAGATGCGCTTGAGCAAATAAAATAAAATTCGAAACATCCATCACGCCGAAACTGGGCAAATCCTAAAACAATCGTTTCCACACAATCGTCCCGTAAGGTGACCCGAATTTCGAATTCCAGGAAACGGCTACTAAGAACCTGGTGTTTGACGCTTCCGGGATAATCCTTCGCCCTAGCAGCGGGTCCTTTCCTTCATGGGTGATGATTTTCAGTCCAACTGTGCGTTTCGCACACTGGCCGGTACAGTTAAGTTGTCAACATCCCATCACCCGGCCCGTTTTTCGGGACCATGAAGGACGAACTCCACAAAAGGGTCACACGATGATGGAAACGGGCCGCCCCCGGGGCCCTGATTTGTACGGTCGGTTGCCATCCTCTGCTGACCCTTTTTGGTGGGGTCGTCGGGAAAGCACCGGCTGGCCGTTGCCTTTGAACTGTGACACGCACAATTTTATCAATCCGTTTCCAGTGGGCCACTTGGGTGGGATCTTTTTTCCAGTTGCTACCGGCCTATCCGGCAAACAGCTAGCGTACATTGTGTGTCATCCCTCGACGGAAAGAGCTTGCGTTGGGTTGAGAAGGTAGAGAGAACAGAAAAAGCTTTTCCATTGCGCCCACGGCAATCCGTAGACGGAGAGCATGAGATCCCGGAATCGTTCCACTAGACTCGACACTGCTGAAGGCCCAGACAGTCAAAGAAACTCCGCTCACCCCACATTTTACTTTGATTCAAAGATATAAATTTTTTGGAATTCTATTTACATTCCAGATGACCGAGCACCTCTCGGACTCGGCTCGGCTGCAGTATATGTGCCAATAACCGAGCGCTGAACGTCGTTTCTGCGACATTTTGCACAAATAGAAATGTAGAAAAGAAAGATTGAACCAGCGAACCGATGATAGAGTGATAAGTGTAATTCGGGGGCTAAAGCGAGAGACGTTATGCTGATTAACCGGCACCGAAAATTGTCTCTGCCGGGGGAGCAGCCGGCTCGGGAGTTGTTGATCGATCAAAAATAGACTGTACGCCAAAATGATGCAAAAGCGTTCGAAAATACTGTACCCGGTTTGCGTCACGATCCGTGACTGTCGCTTGTCGGATGGATGCCTTGACACCGGTTGCACTCCGTGAGCCGTTAGGCCGTGTGTGACCAGGCGGAAATTTCATTTCATGTCGATCTTCCTCCCCCGAAAGCTTCACGGTTCAGCACATTTCAATAGAAACTGATCCACACCACCTCTAAGGGTAGGAATTTGGGGATGGACTCCCTCACCAACGCAATTTGCTGTGCGTTTCCAATACGCACTGTGATTGTCCTTCTAAGGGGTGTCCGTAGAACAGGTTACGCACCAAGATTCTCAGCACGTCCTGCGATGCTGGTATCGAGTGGCGAAAAGATTATGTTTCCATAGCATCGGGTGGTGTAAGTCTGTGTCCGAGCGCTGGCTACTGGATGGGGCATAATTTTAGGGTGATAACAGGACCAACGGGTGACATCCAGGTCCTGGCGATGCGAACGGCAATGGTCGATCTAGTTCGGCAATTTTGACAGTTCGACTTTACGGATCGTTTCTTCCGTGCACCTCTGAATTAGCGAACTGGTGCTGTTGAGTTCTGGCGACTCAAAATAGCCAAAAACAAACACCCCGCTGGCAACGATGGACAAACAGCAATGACCACTGCTTCGCTGTCTCTGCTGATTTGGAATGCTCCACTCTCGGTCCAGGCGATGCGAATGTTCGAGGTGGTCGCTTTTTTTGGAGGTAGTGAATGAAACGAAAACGAAACGAAACAGATGAAGAAGCGCAAAATAACCGAACCAAATCATACGCACCGTGGCTGCGGGTGCGTGATGCTGGCACGTAAACAGAGACACAGAAGACGGCCGTAAAATGGCAAACGGTAGTCGCAATGAAGCGTTTGATTGGTCGTGCAAGCCGGCCATCGGTCCAGGGTAGCTGGTTTTTCCTCGTTGGACGCCACTGACGCCGCCGCGAGTGTTCTAAGGAGCTGATGATGATGATGATGGAACGTTGGAGAATCAATTTGCTTAACGGACTGGCAGAATAATGATGATTTTCCGCCTTTGCTTTGACGCTAGTAGCGCCACGTATCCTGTTGAGAAACGATGCTACGCCTCTGACTAGCACCGTGAACCACCGTTGGGTGGTTCTGTTCGCCGTGCGCCGCCAACACTGCGGACGCGAGACATCCGGAACGCAGACGGGACACCAAAACGTGACCTGGCTCACGTTGACATCGGCAAGTTAAGAAAAATGAAAAATGTGCTAGGAAAGCGCAGAGTGGCAGAGAGAAAAGTGAGTAACATTCGTTGAGAAATACCTATCCGTTGGTATCGTTAAAGAGACAGATCGCCGGTCGTGTCAGTTGCTTTGAACGACGTTGTCAGGAATGCGCGTGATAACGATAATTTAAGGTGCATAATCGGTATCTACGTTATGTATTTTTTTTGGTCAACTTTCAATCGATATTGTAAGAATAATGTAGATCGTAGCAAAATACCATGTATAGCAGGGTAGGAAATTTAACAGCAATAACTAGAATTCTCCATTGATTGCAATTTTCATTTTACGTAAATTTTTCAAAGGAATTTTTGACTTACCTTACTTATCGTTTTTAATTAAAATTCCTCACTGCCATGGCCTTGTTTGAAATGAACTACCTCGTATGCTCAGGTGATGTTGCATACTTGAAAATATCAAAAATTAAATACAGGCATTCAACTTTAATGATCTGTTAAATGGTAAAAAAGCATGCAGCAGGATAACAGGCTCTCTGTCGAAAGTAACCTTGAACGTAAAGCGAATGCACCACGCAACGCAACACCGAATCGTTGGTAGAAAGAACCGATGTTTTAAATGCATCACGACAGCCAGTACACCACCGTGGTGCTTGGCATGATACGAGCTTATAAAGTTTGCGAAAGAAAAACGTTATAATGCTGCCGATCGCATGCAGCACATAATAAATCTTACCGCAGCCAACAGGATCGCAGCAGCAGATTAAGGAGAGCAAGCTTTGCACGTAAGCTCGGGGGTTTTTGCTAACAAATTGTACGTTATGTAAATTAAATGTCGTTCATTAAGCAGACTAAACAATTTCGCAGCAGCAAACTTCCATGGCGGGCCAGAGTGCATGCGGTGTGCCGGCTTCGGTAGCGATGGTAACGCACTCACGATTACCATGTTTACCCGAGCTCCGGTTGTCCGGTGGTCTCACCGCATGCTGCTGAATGCACCCGATTAGGGTGCCTTGCACAGCCGGGGGTGGCTGAACGTGTGCATGCTACCTTCCCAGCAACTGCCAGCCAGTCGATTATGCGGCAGTGGTTTCAATTTCCTCCCATTCGCAACGTTCACGTGGAGCGTCATAGATGGTGATCGCTGTTAGGTGGCCTTATAGCTGCCACCAAGCAGTACACGCGCACATCCTTTCACTAAAAGTGAGATGTTGCCAGGAGCCAGTTTTTTGTGTTGTTGTTTCGTTGGCCTGCAGGCAGGAAGCAACCATCGAGGGTGAAGACCAGAGGATTTAATTAATTTCTTCAATCTGCTGACTGACAAGAGATCAGACGTTTCATACATACGTCTCTGAAATTGTACGACATACACCCTGATGGAGCTGCTTCTGTAATCCCCTACGTTCGTATAGATCGAACTCACTTCGATGCCTATTCTCAGGATCCTGAACAACACTCAGGATGCTCTTCAATGCATGTCCAAACACGTGAGACTAGAATATTCATTATACTAAAACAGCATCGTAAATAGGTAAGCTATAAATTTTAAAATGATTTTCCAGAATTGTGCTCTACTATATTGGTCTGCGATTAGCATGCTTAGAATGTTCAATTCCTGTTTAATCTTGTACCTCGAGCAACCCATTAACGCCCGGGGGTCATGGCCATTGGGTACTTTGGAAACTGCCCAGGTCAAACAAGACTGTTTGCCTTGCATTAAATTGACAAATTGAGCAGCTGCAGACCAGCTGTTTGCATGCTGGATCGCTACTGGCGACATGCCAGCAGGGGGAGCATTCGGGAAACCTTTGCATTCTCCAAGGTACATGGCACTTTCGATGAGTAACCACAACCGCCCCTAGGTGTACCACAGGTGGTGTATATTCCGGTGTTTAATTACAGTACGCTCCAGGTACGTAGAATAGTATGGCTGTGATACGTAACAAGATAAAAACCAGCTTTGTTTATGTGTGAAAATGCACGATTAGCAGTGGGTGTTGCTGTATTGTTCACCGGTGTGCCGGCTAGGAAAAGTTTTCTTTTTGCTCTTTAAATGGATGTTTTTAAATCATTATACATATGAGCAATAGTTTACGCTTCGTTTTGCTTCTGAACCTCTAACAACATTATTTAATTGTGAAATAAAAATGAGCGCAAGTCTAGATGGGAATATTAGCTTCACAAAAGCTTGCTACCAATTTGTCACAAGAACTGCAACATTTCTTAACATGCGAACCACAACATTAAAATGCAATAAAAGCGTATGGTGGGTTCAATATTCGCGCTGCACTCTGCTGCCGTCCAAGGCTATAACAATCATTCATCCTGTAGTGCAACATAAATATTGTGAAAGACAATAGTGCCCTGCCTCCAACCTCCTCCTGTTATGGTTCAACCGACCTCGGCTCAACCCGCCAAGGAACGATGAAACGTGCTTCGCATTAGTGGTAGTGTATACTCATCGATCTCCGGTGGCGGTATCTAATGAAAATCCTAACTTCCTGATCGGTGATGGTGGTTCGATCAGACCCGCACGACCCTGGTAAGCTGAAACCCATTTTCGATAAACGATAAAATCGTCCTCTGCCATCCCGGGGTGGTGGCCGTAACGGATCTCGTCCTAAAATGGCCCCCGAGGGATGCTTAAGGTTCGTGGTCCCAACGGCATTTTATCCGCCAATTTCCTGATCCAAATATTTATCTTTCCAATCAACGGCCAGCTCCACTGATTGTTGCTAGCCAGGCCAACCCAACCGGCGATCCGGCTCGTTTTTGCCACATTAAAACTCGATCCTTCGAGCCATAGCCACACAGGGGATATCCTAGCGGTCTGATGGGCTGAACTGGCCAGTAGCCATATGACGGTTATTGAGATACCTTCTTGGGGCAATAAAATTATAAATTACGGCACTTTGCTTGCGAGAGGGCATTCCCTGTCCAACGGCCAAATCAGCGAAGACGATCTCGTTTCGTTCTCCTGTTCCTCCATCCAATGAGACCATGTTTGGTGAAGTTTCTGTTTTTGTAGCTGACAGCAACAACGAAGCTGAGTGCGTGACGAACAGAATGATGAGAAGTTGGAAGAGGTGTGTTCACGTTTGGAGAGAAAATAAAATCAACCCTACTTCGAAAGGCTTCGAGAGCTACCCAGCTTAACCGTCGCTAGTCACGGATCCTGAAAAGGGATGACTTTTTTTTTCAGAACCAGTCAAGTCGATAGCACAAACGATTCAAATGTGCGGCACGTGCCAGTTTTATAGAGAAAGCTCAAGCCTATGATGCTAGCACGTAGCGTCAGTTATTGAGTTTACACATAAATTGTGCTCGCTGGCCTATTTTATGACGATTACGCTGCTCGCACCGTACCTGGAAACGTTTCCACTGCTTAAACGTCATTTCATTTTTGAAATTGAAGTCATGAATTCATACCGTGTATTCCATTAAAATGTAAATCAGTTAACACATCTTCACGATCAGCAAGCACCACATGGTAAGTTTGTAATCAAACAGTAATTCCGACGAAATGTGCATTTCCCTGTGAGATGTCACCGAGAGGCCATCTCCGTTGCGGTTGAGTGCACAGCTTTCGTCGGTTGGAAGAGTCCGGCCGTCTGGCGCTACCTGGCCTGACAGGTGTAAACATGCTTCACCAACCAACCACCGCGAAACAATATCATTTCCTGTCGAACGAAGCGCATGCAAATGAGTTCATTATTACGGCCTATAATTTGTTCCCCGCTGTTCCGGTGCTTTCGTACCGATCGATCCGGCTGTCTACCCGTCCTTCCGCACCCTATAGCATAATTCGATTAACCCAGTTCTGTGGTTGGGTCGGGACACCTTTCGCACCGCACCTGACAGGAGCCGGCCAAGGACAGCGAAAGCATAATGCTTTGACCACGCTCCACCCGAACCGAACTATCGGAAAATCAATAAACAAATTAATGATTTATGGTCGCCAATGCTCGGTTCGGTGTAAACAGAGCATCGTCCCTTCCGTTTCGGCAATGTTGACATTCACACCGGGCAAATTCGATTATTTTTTCATTAAAGTTTTTTTCTATATGCCAACCACAACTAAATTATTAACAGCAATGTTTTACAAGCCACAGCATTCGTCTGTTACGATCACCATGTTCTATCGATTGCCTTGCTGGATGGGCTACAAATAATATTGTCATTGGGGTAGCATCTTGGTGGGAGTAAATAATTATTCATCGGTATGTAAGACGGTTCACCCTGGGAACGATAATGGTTCATCAGAAAACGAAGGACTGCTATCCCACTGAAACCCACTTCTAGCTGCTATTCAAAAGCCACTCGATCGTAACTTAATTCAAATCTTCCAAATAGCTCCAGATAGGATCACGCTAGCCGGTCGAACGTTCCGCTGGCAGAGAACGTTGCTACTGACAGCTTGCTAGTCGGTGGCAGCGGTCACCACGATTACGAAGCAGTACTTAATTAGTTTGCCAAAACGCTACATCGTTCGCTGGCTACACGCCATTCAGTCTTGCGTCCTGTGTCTGATCCGTGTCTATCTAACCATCTGTCTGCCACCGCATCCGTCTCGCCGTAGCAGTTGGCTCGCTTGTTCGCTTCGCAGCAACTCCGAATCTTAATTGAAATACTGTCTCTTGATAGAACGACCCACGGCACAGTACCAGCCACGCTTTGGTGGTCGCGAAAACGGATGAAAAACTCAAATGATCCTGATTAAATTAAATCCATTCCGGGGTTGTAACGCAGGTAACGAGTTATCGTCGTGCCCTGCCCTTTCTTCCGACACGCTTCAATGGCGCTCGGAGTACCAGAGATCCGTATTGTAATCCACCACTTTTTTCTCCGACGTGCTGCAATTTATCTGACAGTGTCGGATGACGATGACCGAACCAGACACCTTCGGTGAAAAATGTGGCACAGGTTTGGTTTACTGCTACGGAACTCCGTGCTCTAAATACTTTAAAATTAAATAATTTCTCCAATCTGCGAATGACATTGGCGCCCGGGATCAGCAGTTTCTGTTGCCCAAGCACTGCTTCACGTAGCATCCCGAGGAAGCATCCGAGCGTAAGGCTTATGGAGCGAAATGAAATGCAAACAATAGCCCGACCACACCCACATCCTACCACACAAACGGCCGGAAATAAGTGAAACGCATTAATTTATCTTAAAAACGCGCGCAGATTGAACACTCGTGGGTCACACTTACAAACGGCCCGACCACGAGACAACGGCGGACAAGATAAATTGGGCTTCCTGTAATCGAATTGAAGGGCTTTATGTTCCCGGGAGGAGCGTGCGGGGGGGGCGAT
>NC_064877.1:22372500-22382500 GCF_943734665.1 Anopheles aquasalis | reverse complement strand
AAGGGTTGCTGTTAGTGTTAATCGGTTATCTGCATACTCATCGTTGTCCACTAATGGATCAGACTATTCACTCTGGCCACTCAAGCATGTCTCGTTCGCACACTGTCCTACTCTCGTTTGTCGGTGGAGCTTTCCCATATCATAATTGAGCTAACCAAAAGCAGTGCTAGTGGGTTATTATATAATTTAGTGGAATAATCCATCCACCACCATTCAACTTTCTGTCCTTCAATGAAGTGTGCTCGATGTCGATGTCACTCACCGCTAAGGGCCTATAACGCCGAGCTGGTGCTGCAGTGGGCGAGCCGAGTAGTGGTCACAGACTCCTTGTGCAGGCTCCGCACAGACACACTTCGGGGCCGTTGTATCTTCAACAAGTAAATCATAATGAACCATATGAAGATCGTCGCCATCGATGCCCGACCTACGTGCGGGCAGGCTGCCAGGCCACTGTGCACCTAAGGACGCCATGCAAGGGTCGCCGGTCGACGATGAGCCAGGCTAACCAGAAGAATGGTGCCATCCTTTGTGCGATGAAATTTCACTTGTCGTTGGGTTTATGCATCCTCAAATTAAGTGAATCTCATCTGCATTGCTAATTCCTGAAGCTGGAGCGTTTCCTAGAACAGTCGCATCACTCGCAAGAAGCCATCGCTTGGAACACATGTGAAAACCCACAAGTGCACCTCCACAACGATGCCCCAGAAGATCTTTGCCACTGTGCGAGCGATAACAGAAGAGCCATCCATTATGTACCCGGGAGAGTTATGGCTTCTGAGCGTTCGTTCTTAAATTTGCTAGTCGCATTGGCAACGTCTTGAAAGCTGGTGTTTCTCCACCGGGATCTGCACGTACCGTCTCATTCACACAAAAACCGCAGCCTATGGTCGGGGATGGATGGTGTGTCGTGACCATCTTACGATATTGCACAGCATTCTAGGGCGGAATGCATAACGAAATGCTTTTGATGATGTTTTACCTCGCCGTGTCACTGCTTGTTTGGGAGTTTTTGGGAGTTTGGAAACAATTTACCTGCACCAGCAGTGTTGTGCAGGATGCTGCTGTTGCTATACTGCCGAGGAAACGAGGAATGTTCCCATGACAGGTTGATGAGCGGTTAGCAAGGTTTTTGCTACGGTGCTGTCAGCTTGATTCATTGGAACCAAAAAATATAACCGATTGAAAAGTGCAAAGGTATGCGGGAACGAACCTTCTTTGAAACATATCAGATGCTGAAACATTTTTGATATTATGACAAATCAATAGCATTCAATGGAATTTAGTTCATCAAATAGCGGGGTTTCGACATTTATTATTTCAATTTTACAATCGAAATTCCATTTCAAATAAATGCATTCCTAATCCGCAGCATTTGTAAATGGCTTTCAGCGAAAGTGATTATTGTTTTTTCTTGTTGCTGAGGAATGCTACCACCAAATGTAATGTTGAGCGTGTTTATAGGTTTAATGGCGTTACATCAGGAGGTGATATGTTGTGTAAAACACCTACAAACACGAGTTATTCCACATTAGCTTGAAGGCGTATGACCTAGGGGTATGTAGGATGTTTGCTGCAAATACTGTCAACCCACCAGCCTCTTGCATATTACATCTTAAGAACTCCTGATATTTGATGTGCCAGAGTGCTTCGGAGAATGTTCATGAATAATGTACAAATGACCCAAGGTTCGTTGCTATCGGTTTATGCCTCACCGTAGTCCATCAGCACTATCATTTCAAGCGTACATCTACGCAATATTCTACGGCCAAAGCTAAATACTAGCTTTGCGCCATGCTTGCGTAACATCAACAATTCAATATGCAATGCCCTCTGGTTTAATGCCCTCGGGGACGATACGGACGGTTTCACTCGATTGGTTCGTAAATCGGTTCGTTCGAGCTGGACGACGCTCTCACTCATCATCGGTACGATCCAAAAGCTGAAAATAAATGATGCAATACACAAGATTCTGGTACCTGTTGAGCACGTTAACCGCTAACAGGCCGCTGAGAGGTGGTTTTGACAGTCGCGCACCAGAAAACTGGGACCGATGGTCGATCTGGACATCGTAAATCCGGTCCTCAGCGAGTGGAGTCGTATACGTCGCATTTCATCAAACGTATCGCAACAATTCTACGCAACGGTTTTACTGCTCGTGGTCACCGTGGGGTGTACGAATGTGTCAATGCTATTGGCGGGCTAACTTGCGTCCACTGCCATTGCATCGGTTACACCGGAGCGCTTCAGGCAACTGGAAAGCCACTTTGCAATGTTCAAACAATGTTGGACAGATAGATGGTAGACGGAGCCCGTACGTTCAGATTCATGCTCGCATCCTATCCGGACCGATATGAGTTCGAACGGTTTCCGTTGTTGCTTCTCACCCTCAGCACCACTCGGCCACGCGGTTAACGAGCTCTTCCGGCTCTTGGTAGACTTTGCAACTCTGTCAGTTATCACTATCGACATGGCACTTTGTTTCATACCTTCTCCTCGTCAATTCACGATGCCAATGCACGATGCATAGCAGCACGGTGCACGATGTACGGTGCACGGTGTATAGCACAAAATTACATTTTTGTGGTAGAGAAATTGAAATAAATTTTGCTCACACCCTATCCTATCGCCGGAGGGCTGTAGAAAGGATGTTTGTTTACCGCAGCAACACTCGAGGGCATATCGATGTGGCTTGATGGACAAATTCGAATGATCATGGCTTTTAGGGGATAACGGCGTTCGGGTGAAGCGCATCCGAGCGGTACTCATGGGCGGACTCGACCCCTTGGACCAGCAAACGGTTCGCTTCGTTTTAATCTCGGTTTCGAGATGAATGAAAAATTATACGGCCATAGGGTGGTAGGGCTTTTGAAGTGCGGCAATGTATTGAGCTACACTATCCGCCGATACCATCAGCAGTAACGAACGTCAATTTATTTCGTTCGAGATTTTGCACAAAACGGTCGGAACGGCAGACGGCTCACGGTCATCGTTACGTTCCTGTAGGGTGCTGAGTTCCGTCGAGAAGGATGCAGAGCGTTTTGCGGTTGAAATGTTGTTTCCATTGGTTTTACTAGAGGATCCTGTGGCAGTCTAGCAAATACGGTGCATCCACGGTTGAATAGAACGATAGATACATACACCGGTGTTTTGAACGAAGGGGCTCTTCAACCAGAAAATCGTCTTCCGAGCGAAGGATACGATTGCAAATTCCTAATGCTAGCGAGATATTTCGATGGTTAGCATCAAACGACATCACTGCGGTTGTTTGTGTTTTACGCTCAGATTGCAGCTTCCAGTTACAGTGTAGAATGCTAAACACATTTCCAAATGGAACTGTAAGCAGGAAATCCATTCACGACGATTTTCCAATCAAGTAAAGTAACCGTCAGAATCACAAGTCGGTTCGACTGAAAGTTATGCGAACTGCGCTGCCCATTTATAAAATACTGTTTTCCTTTGGAGAACAAAAGTCCATTGATATTTTCATTTTAAAGTGAATTTTGGGAGCTTTGGTTTCGGCTATTAAACGATACAAGCTGAGTGTGAAAGGTCGATCAACGGTCGGAACCGTACGTTTCAACCAGGCCGATCCATTACGAAAACGTCCCAGCCATCAAACGGCTGGAACCTTTCGTGGCCAACTGGCAGTGTCATGATTGATCATTGAAATTCTTCGCACGTTTTTGCACCGATTGCACGAACAGTGGGCCAGCGAATCCTGAACGAATCGTTCCATCGTTCGTTCTATCGAATCTGTTCATTTAGTCGTTTGGATGGAGATCCTTTCATTCGCCCTGCCACCGCCGGTAATGGGTGATTGTGTCAGAGCTCGAACATCAGACGGCGGGAAGTTCATTTATCATCGTATGTCATAGTAAACTCACCCAACTATCCTTACCTACTGCCCTACTCAACGGGCGATCGATTGGGATTGTGATTTGTGAAGAATGGAAAAACAATTTGCTAGAGCTGCCATAGAAAGAGTAGAGGTCCGTGTGTCCAAAAAACGTCCATCGCGATCTTATCGAAGTGGAACCAACAGCAAAGTGTATTGAGTACATGGCTATGGTGTGTCTGGCACTGACGTTCTGCTGCTTTATTACCTGTCGATTTGATGAAGTGTCGACATTCCGATTCTCGCAATCATCTCAACAGGACCGTTTCAACAAAACGCAAGCGAGCTTTTGTAGTATGTATAGCGGTGTGTGTATCGCAACATTCCGAACAGCGCTGAACGGTTACATTGGCTGTGGTAACGGAGTTGGAGTTGAAATTTTCAACATTCTTCATCGACGTTGTTTACAGTGATGAACGCGCTAATATCTTCAAAATCTTCTTTCCTATTTATATTGATGTGTATCTGATGGATAGGAGATTTCTTTTATATTTGATTCCATTTTCTCAACCTCAATGTAATGGGTTTCTGCATAATTTCGACATCTATTCCGTGTATCGTTATAACTTTATCGTAAAGCAGAGAAAAAGATCTTAAAAACACTAATCTAAACGCCCTTCAAACAAGGAAAACACTGTGTAGACAAATGATACTATCTCGTTTTTCTGGTGAATTGATTGCCTCATCGGTATCATCTCAGTAAATCGCCATTTATCCATTACGAAAACCCTTTTCATGTTATTAGTGTCCATTGGTGGTCCATCAAAGCACTTGAAAATGCAAGATTATGTAGAAAATCGGCTTTTAAAGTTAGCTTTCTCCCGGCAGTATCAGCGTCAACTTGTTTCAAAACTCAATCCTATTACACGAAAAGAGTGCCAGACGATTCGGTCATTACCAGGCTAATGAATAATTAATGGTAGAAATTGTGACGATCTTGAAAATTCGCCAATTTGGCCAATTTGTTCGCCATGATTCACAAGACGGCCGGTTCAGGAGCCTTTAAACGAAAATTCTTATGGAATATAAATTACTGTTACACCAACGAGCAATCTACTGAAGCCGGTTAAATCAGATATTAACTAGTTTTTTTAGAGTTAGCTAAGTCACTGACGTTGCTAGTAAGAAATTTACTCCAAACAAAGTAGAAAACCATTCTGCTTTTGTAACTCACACAGTATACGATTCACAGCTGAAAGAGATATTTTCAGCCAGCCCCCCAAGGCATTCCGATCAGGCATTGCTTTGAGGAATTGAAATCAAATTAATTCTTCGACGCTTGCTACGATGACGACTTCAGCATCAGGGGGAAACCACAAAAGATAGCGGCTTGTTAGTGATTGCTGCCAAGGACAGATTTTTTGGAAGAACCTTTGGGCAGACACCCACAATACTGGAACATTTTCAAATATCAAGAGCGCGTAGGATGATGATGATCGAGTTTCGAGAAGCGAAGCAACGAACTAGTCTCCTAACCGCAAACACGGACTTGGCGTAATCGATTTGTTTGGTCGCTTGTTTGATGGAATCTTAAGCACTGAGAGCATATCCGTCACGCGACAACCTTAACGAGTGATCGATTTTACGTTGACAGAGTTTATGAATCATGCCTTGACGTCATGTCCAGACAGATTGCCTTGCTCATATTACCTGATTATGTAACTCTGTAACTTCTTGATAACAATCTGATAATATTTAATCTTTATGATGCTTTTGAAGCTAAATATAGCACTGAATAAGGTAACTTGAATCATTGCGTCTCCATTTATGGTGTAAGTAATAATTGTATGAATGGATTCATCTTCGAATAAGCTATCATCAGAATCTAGAATCTAAATGTATCGGAACAAGTATGTTACCCACTAAATAATGCCTTGTTTTAATTAAATTAAAAAAAGCATTGTATGCACACCCTTTAGCGACGCACGATCCATTTTCAAATTCCCAGTATATACCCTTCGAAGGGCACGAACTTTGTTTTCCAACAGGTTCTCCGAACCCGTTGGCAACCCTAGCAAGGTCTTCCTGGAGTAGGTAGGATATTCTTAACAGATGGTTCTGGTTACTGTACTCCATCACCTCCAGGTTACATTGAATGATTTCTTTTACTTTGTAAACAGTCGTCTGTAGTAGGATCTTTTTGAAACAAATTTGTAATTCTGTATCCTTCCCAGAGGATCCTTTTTTCTTTCCATTTACAAATTTCTCTTGGGGTTCGTTCTATCCGGTTGTCGGTTCGCTGGGGGTGTCAGCAGCGAAGGTACCATTGGAAAACTTTGTTTGATAAACCTTAATTAAGTTTACGGTTGAGTGTCACGAGCCCTTTTCGTTAGAATTCACCGAGATACAGGGCAGTTCGTGTACACCAAATTATCCGTTGAATGTTCAGCTTCTTTGTGGTTGCTGTTAACAAATTTATTGTCGATTATAATTAACTGATAGTTTATATTAATAGTGATGTTGTTTTTGGTAATTATACGATTTATACAAATTTATACGATTAAAGCTTGAACAGCAGCAAGGCATAAAAATACTGTCAACTCGTTGGTTAAAGGTGTACCTAGATAAATTTTTGTGTATATAGAGAAAATGGCGACGGCACACAAATCATTCGAAATAATCTGTTCTTAGCCTTTGCTCGTACATAAGCTACTGTATGAACTGCGATAGGGAATACTACAGCGTTCGTTATTAAGGTTTTGGGACGGAAATGGAATAAAAATGCCCATTCACAAACTCCCACCAAGACGACCAGTGACTTCCGGTCAATGGTCGTTAAAGACCATTTTCAGTGGTGTTGAAAGCCTAACGATGCAAACGGTTTGTGGTTCGTTGGCTGGGCGGACTATACTTAAGCTGCTAATACTTAGGTTGATTTTTTTCATAAAGCGAGCCATATCATCGATAAACTCGAAGAAAAATAGAAGACATCAAAGATATGATGAGCAATGTCTTGAAAATGACGATAAAAATCACAGCGTGAACAGCCATGGAAAAGTATTCATGAACAAATGTAGAAAAGAATCTACCCCGCAAACATTTTCCATCCACCATCGCGCATTTTTGTATACAGTTTGCCCGCCGGGTACGAACTCAATTTCCTCTCAAGGGTGGTGAAATAAAGCTGTACATTAACTGTTCATTTATTTTGTGAAGCCATGCCTGATGGCTATAGTATTTTGAATTTTTGTGAAAGTACGGTTTCCTAAAAACATTATTTTATACACGTATCATCAAAGGATCTCATTGTATGATTTTTTAATCAAAAATAAAAAAGCCAAATTCGCCTGTGTGACTGATATCTGATTCTACTTTGCTGGAGTAGAGCCCAAAGGCTTAACCTCGTCCCCAATATCCATGCACCACCGACAATGTTTGAATTTCAAGAGAAATGTATTTTTTCCATAGGAATGGTGAATCGAATGGAATCAAATGGATTTCGAAGCCCGAATTCGATTAGTCACCTTCTCTTCTCGTGGAAGAGAAAAGCCGATTGAAATGGCACACAGCGTTGTTAAGCTCCGGAGTTAAAAGCCGATGAACAATCAGACAGCAGCTTTGCAAACTTTTTTGCTGAAGCCATTTTGTGATTTTACTCGTTCGAATACATTGTTGTCACCACAGTACATAAATGGTTTGTATGTATTCCTCAACAATGTCGTTACTAGTAAACCAACCAATGTCGTTACTAGTATTTTTCGATCAAAACTACCTTGTCTATTTAGAAATACTGTTTTAGCAAATCGCCTTTCTTTCATTTCCCGCAAATGAGTAAAAATATCACATTGATAAAGAAATGTTCGAACCCATGCATATGATTGTTTTTCTTAGTGGCAACTGAGCCGCAAGGCTTAGGATGCCGTTTTTAATAAAACGTATTTCCGGCAAGGGTACTGCTAAATGAGGTACTAAAACCAACAAAAGTTTACGATCATTTTGATTTACGATCTCATCAACTTACGGACTCTTCAAACCCAGCGGTACAGCGAAATCTCACGTCCTACGAGACACTGTCAGATATCCTTTCGCCACTCGGTAGTAACGTAATTATTGCGAGTAATTAAATGTATTAAGTGTTGATTAATTAATTTACGCCCGGTAAACCGTCGGCATGGCACGACTTCAAGGTACTGGAGTGATGATGACGTGAGAGATTACTACGCTGACCCTTGCGAGCTAAAATCCTTGTCGTACGGATAAGGTGCATCGCCAATGCTGCTGTCTGACCAAATGTCATGGCCATACGGGTCAAAATGATGATGGGATGAAATCTTGCCATGCGAGATTGAACGGAAAAGAATTAAGCAACGTTGGCTCGTTGTGATCGATTAAGCACATCTAGGCTACAGATGTTATCTAAGCAACGGGCAAGGATCCTTAATTCTAGCTGCGACTAAAATACTTTCTTTTTAATTGTTTTGTACTTTAACGGTCACTAGATGTCGATGTAAAATCGAAGTTGTAGGAGTAATTCATGAGAGATGAAAAACAATCTTGTTACTTCTTTGACAACAATCTGGTCATCCTTCCACCATGATCATTTTTGGATTTCATTAAGCAAAATAGTGAAATAAGACGAAGGCAGATTTCACTTTAGTAAAATAGTTACCATTGATTTTCTCAGTAAATTATACAATGTAAAGAGGAAAAATGCTTACTTTCTCTCGTTTTGATTTACATTTCACACACACCAGATGTACTGCTTTAAACTGCTTTATATACGATCCGTACTTATTTAAACCACCAAGAAGGAGCTTGACAATATATTAAACATCGAAGACTTTCAGTTTCGATTATGGAATGAACTGAATTCCTCAATAGAGTGGCGAGCATAAAAAAAGAGAAAAGAAACTTGTACAAGCTTTTCGCGGTACCTTTTTGTGTTAGTTTGAAACTTTTTTCGCAGCATTCCTTGAACGAAACTCATTTAAACTTGCCTATTGTTCACTGTTTCTTTCTCCTAATCTCTTCCATTCGCTCTTCCACAGCTCTACACCGACGACTCTTACGAGACGGAGAAGTGCGGTTTTCTGGAGAACGATAACTTTTCCTGGGCAGCCTTCCACATTGCATTCTTCCTCAGCTCGTATGTAGTGCCGCTGATACTGATCAGTGTGCTGTACATGTGGATGCTATCGCGACTCTGGCGGAGCTCGGTCGGCGGCCGGTCAGCTGAATCGAAGAAAGGCAAAAAGCGTGTCACACGTTTGGTGGTGATTGTGGTAGCGGCCTTCGCATCACTTTGGTGCCCGATACAGGTGAGCCAGTCCGATAGACGGAGTAAACACTGTGTCTAAACAATATACAGTACAACAACCAGCATAGTGTAAGACCACACTAGGGAGCCGCGTTCTCCATCATTTGTGTTCCTGTCATTTCATCCCAAAAACTTGTCTAGCTTAGCTCTGGCCATTACCCGCGAGAAGTTCATTGGAAATGGAAATAAGTAAGAAAGTTTGTCGCAGCATCAGTTAGGGACTAACCGCATTGAATTATCCTTTTTCCCAAGAGATGGTGGGTGATGAATAAAGTTTCGCTCCCCAACATGACAATGATGTGTGGCTGTGCACGCTTTCAACCGAGTGTACCGCGCTTACACGCCCACTGCAGTGCTCATCTGCAGTGTAGGTCAAGCGTGTGTTCCTTTGCAGCATTCTGCTCGGTGTTGCGCATGAAATTAAACAAGCATTCATCAGACGTCACACTCAGCTTCCACTAAGAGCAGAGGGAAAGTGCACGCAAAATTGAACACTAGGCATAAGTAAGACACAAGCTACGAGGGTGTGCCACTATTTTCAACATATTCATTTTTGAACTTTCTTTTCATTCATTTTTCTTTCAAGATTGCAAGTTGTAAAAAAGGTTTTTAAAATTCTGGTTTTTAAAGCATATTTAATCTTATGTTTTATTCCCACGTAATTGTATTGAGCAACACGATAAAAAAGCTAAATATTTTATTCTGGTATATCGCAACTACTTTCACATAACTGAAAATATATTCCCACTGAGAGAAAAGTCACCGCGAAAGGGAAATCAATTCTCGAATGCCCAATAAGGACTTCTGCTCTATCATTCTAACATGAGCTGCGAGTGTTTATGGTAGGC
>NC_064877.1:22362500-22367500 GCF_943734665.1 Anopheles aquasalis | reverse complement strand
TGCGCTATGGCATTCCAGTATGAATTTTGTTTATTTACAAAACACTAAACGGCCGCTAGGCAGGCATCCGGGTTGTGAAAGCAAACCACCGATCGCTCTTTGGCGGCGTTTGTTTATCATTTGAGAGTATAAATAGAGACACATAACATCAAAAGATTACTGCCAGAACCTCTTACAGTTCTAGTCAGTTGTGTGTTGGGAGCAATATAATATACTCGAAATGCTGCAGTGGCATTTGACCGCCATACTTTCATTGCACGATTACTCTCTTGCACTACTGCTTTAGTGGTTTTTTTTGGCATTAGGTCAGTAGTTCTTTTGGGCAGCAGAGTATTAAGTAGTATACAACATTACAATATTCCAAGTCACTAGAACAGTCGCGAAAATAGCCCAACATAGGTGAATGCAAGACATGAAAAAATTAAGGTTCATAGGAATTATTCAACACACATTTTAAATGTTTAAGAAGATCGCTATTTACAACGCTTCTCATGCAAATAGGATAAACTTGCACTAAACTCATACTAAAACGAAAACGTTTCAAAAGAGGCACATATGCTTCGTAACTTGATTATGTTTGATAGCAAGCAATGTCACCTCGTCGCTAGGTTCGTGGCCTTCTAATCGATAGCACCAACTGCATCTGTGAGGGGTAGCAAAACAGCATACCAATGAGTTCACATCGCTCATGCTCACATAACAGCAGCACCTTACACAAAAACGCCCACCGTCGGCTCCGGTGTTTGTGAGCAGCACTGAGTAGTATAATTCTTTTTTTGGTTCGAATTTGATAAGCAAACGTAAGAAAACCAAATTAGATGAACAATATTTTGCGAACGTGGTTATTCTTTATCCGTAATTATTTGACTAGAACAAGATTTTATTGTATAACATTATTCTCGCAATCACAGGAAAACACACTAAATATTTTTACAGATAACTTTTGAAATTATCACTTTAGTAACATAAGGGCAATGCAACAGAGAGAAGCTATATCTTGATAAATAACAGAATTTAAACCGTCATATGAAAATTTATGTAGGACTTTTTATCGCAATGGCTTCAATGCTGCTTGAAAGATATACCGTGATTCAGTAGACGGCAAAGTAATATATTCAATTATTTATGTAATAACGGAAGTGTCTTTCTCAAGCAATATGCCCGCGACATGATAAAGCTCATACCCGCAATTTTCTTTCTGTTTTTACTAGGATCACGATTTTCAGATTTGTTTTTATTTTAGCTCCGACCACGCGATGGTTCTGCATTATCAATACCGCCAGCGCACAGATTGCTGGGAATGGTTGGAAATAATAAACGCTTTAAGACAATCCGGCTGTAGGCACGTCAGGGTAATATATTTTTATTCGACACTGCTGTTATAACGGGCGATATACCCCAGTCCCCACAGTCTGATCCTAATGAGCAAAGCTGTTTGTGATGAGTTTGTTCCTCAAACCCTTTTGCACCATGAATCATAATGCTGCACACGTTTGCTGTTTTGAAGAGTCGCTTGTTCAGAACACTGATTAAGTATCAGAGCACTTTTAAAAGAAAATCTATGATGTATTTTGCAGCATCTTCACATGCGATGCCTTAGGATGACCCGGTTTTCGGTGACTAATTTCACATTCTCAAGAACCATTTCCCAGAGTTGCCGTGACTGCACCGATTACAGACCCATGCCATGACTTTCCGACGATCTAAACGTGTCGTCAGCCTTCGTTTCACACAATTTAGCCTACGACCGTTTGAAGGGCCACGTACCTCGGTATTGGTGTTGGCCGGACGCCCCTGTCTGGCAATGCTGCTTGGCACTGGAACGATGTTTGACCTGATAAATATTTAATGTAAGTGTCATTTTAGCGTAGATGCCACCCGAGAGAAACTCTCCGTGGTCATGACGCTGCCGACAGTGTGGCCATTGCCAGCAGTGTCAAGGAAGCGAGACCATCAGAACATTATCAAGTGAACCGACTTTCCTGCAGACGACGTGCCAATATAGAAACGATGAAACGATCGTTTCAAGGCCTGTCATCGTAGCTGCCAATGTGTCCGACAACTGGCACTCTCTAGCATCCATAGCTTAGCATCCTTGTTACCTTTGCTCTTTCTCTGGGACTTTCCTCTTAAAAGACCTTTACTGCTCGTTGCAGATACTTGACAAAGTTGTTTTCTCAGCCCAACCGAAGGTTTGGAACTGAGTTTCTAAACCACCCATCAGTTGGAGCAAGCTTTTCCATAACTTTCCCCACAGATAGGGCCAATTGCAATGCAGGTGGCAAGTACTGACATGTCCCTCGAAGCAAATATCGCAACCTATTCAACTATGTTTCTCGCATTCACACTCATTTCACTTCATTGCAACTGTTCTTTAGCAATTAATAACGTATTATCAACCATCTAATACACGTCGTTCGACTCATTATTTATTCATTGTCAATATCAATGCTTCAATATGCATGTAAAGTTATAAAGATATTCTAAAATATCATCACGAAATATTCAAAGACTGTTGATATTCATAATCCTTGGTGTATGAGTGCCATTTGATTTTCTACTACCTCGCAAAACATGATCCCATGGAATGAATAATATATTAGGAGAAGAATAATCGTTTATGCTGAGCATATTTACCGACTCCATTTTGAAATGGAATGCAACGTTCATGTCCTGGCTTTATCCATTTTTGCCATTACAGTATCTGACGGCGATGTGCAGGAAGCGTTATCAATAGACTTCTTTTTTGTACTGTACCTTTCAAAAAGGTATCGATCGATGATTTGATTCGTTTCGTTCGAAAATTTTTGACGAAATAAATCATTCATAAATTAAAGTTAAAAGTACGTCCATCATTTGTACCTCGAGAATACCGATTGGTAGATATAATATTTAAGATAAGATGGAAGTTTCATGTAAATTATGCCCGTTATGCTATTTTTATTTCAAGTTTTTTCATGTTAGTAAGAATTTTGCATTCATAAAATTATTTGAGTTTTCTCTACATTTTTAGTGTCGCGCTTACTGCCGAGATTTAACTTTTAAAAAATAACTAGCACAACGTTTTCTAATGACGATACTGCAAGGCAAAACGAAGAACAAAATTCGAGGTTTGCCGGCTTCGCTGTGGAGCCAGCCAACACTTCAAATAGCAAACATTTCAGGCGAAAGCAGCCCAAACGCAAATCTGTTATTAAACCGATCTGTTGTGCCCGGTGAACCGATACCAAGCCCGCAGAGGCTGGGTGTTGTGGCGACCAGAAACGAAACAGTCGGCTAGGAACCACACCTGTCACGTTATGTTGCGCAGGCAGAGTCCCGACGTTTGCTTCATCTTTTTCGGTGCCAGCACGAGCACGAGAGTTGGACAGTTTTGCACTCTCGGGGGACATGATACCGTCATGTTGAATGCCAAGCCGAGCAATATGAAATACTTGCAATATTGAATGATTCCAGCCCTGGTCCGGTTCTAAAACGGGCGAAAAAGGTAACCAAAGGAGCAAAGAAACGTGGCAGCACCTTGGAGATTTTCATCTGTTCCGGTGACCCTCGTCATTCTTTGAGCAACTTCACTAAAGACGCCGGTACCGTGCTTCTCGTTTCGGGCATTCGCATTCAAAGATAACGACCGAACAGAGCAATCGAACTGGAAGCAGCATGGCGGAACGCTTCGCAGGTAGCGGTGCGGATAATTGGCCCTCGAAAAAAGACAAATGCTATCGAATATCTACCCGCTACATCCTTCAGAAGTCGGCAAAGTGTGGAAGTAAAATGTTTTCCTTTCCGATACTTCCGTGCAAATTGAAAAGATTTCCGCAATCGTTGTCGAAGGTGTTTATCGCTTTCTTTTTTTTTTCGCCGCCCGTTGCGTGCACTTACGGGGCATTCCCTAGCAGCCGAACAGATAAGGGGGTTTTCAATCTTTACTCTTTCGGAAACCATAACCGGAACCCAACACTCGTGATATTGAAACCGTTGTTTGTTCGCTGAGTCGAATCCGAGGGAAGGCTATGGTTATCGATTCACGGTCGACGCAAGAGGTTTGTCCCGTCCTCCGGTTCGACCACGCGTACGGCTGCCGATTGTACACAGCATCTCCTGGGTGGGATGCTATAGTAGCAAATGGAAAACCACCATGGTAACACTCCGACGACGAAGCTATTTTCGTGGAAATCTTGGAACCGCAGTCGCGTTGGGCGTTGGTGGTGGAGTGAGTGGGGTAGCACGTACACGTTCCATATGGAGATACCCCTGCGGTTGTGCTTGGCTCGCCCGACGAATGCCACCTTCGCGGCTGGTGGGAGCCAGTGGAGAAAATGAGAACATGTTTCTCCGTTCGGAGGACGTTTGTCGTGGACGGTGCGTTGGTGATGGTGGCACTGTTGGGCCGCATTCCACGCGCAGCACACTTCATGACGTACCATTTTTCTTCAAGTCAGCGTTTGTTCCGTGCCAGGGCACACACACAACGTGCATATATTAATCATGCGATCCGAGACGCTCGGCAGTACACTAATTGCAGTTGCAGCCAGCACACGCCACACGCCACGCGTTGCACGCTGCACACGTGTACCGGCACAAATTGAGTTCCTTTGTAGTCTGGCATTGTTACAACGCCGCTAGTTGCTGCTGCTACTGCTGCTGCAACTCCAGTGAAGACATACCAGGAAGCACGCAACTATTGTAAAGACGAGTGAAGCTTTTCCCTTTGAGCAGATGCTGCAAGATGGCACGATGGTGAAAATTTCTGTGGAAGATATGTTGTAACATATGTTACAATTGCAGTGAGAAGACTGTTATTGAAGGATCAGAGATAGAGTTTTCCTCGATTTACCCTGTCTTCAAAAAGCAATCTTCCGTCAGATATATCGTGTCAGTCGTTTCAGAATTCATATACATTTAAATACTCTCTGGTGGTTTACTGTTAAGTCATGTAAATTATCTAACCTAAAAAAAGAAGAAAAATACCTATGCTACAGGATGGATAAAAAAAGATGGAT
>NC_064877.1:22340000-22357500 GCF_943734665.1 Anopheles aquasalis | reverse complement strand
ATAGGTTCTCCCTTTCGCTAGTACACGGCACCCGAAAGGGGGCCGGAAACAACCCTCATAAACATCAAAACCTAAAACGAAAAATGTGTGAGGCACCGAAGCCGAAGTGGATAAAGTTTATAGGAAAAATAAAAATAGACAAACCGCCGGCCGCCGGCGTGAATCAACGGACCGGACCAAAGCAACATCCTTGCCACCCCGGCACCGCGGAAAGTGGCGTTAAGCTCGAATTCAAGCAGGACAGGCGGGCTAGCAGACAGGCAGGCTCCCAGAATGACAGCCCTTTTAGGACGTGATGGTTCCGTGCGTTCACTTCGTCCCCTTACTCTGTCCATTAAGCGCGGTAGCAGCCTCGGTGTAATCATGGAGTTGGTGCTTGCTGCGCCATACACGCATCGTCCGCTACTTCTGGATGCCCGGTCCGTTCGTGCCGGTTAGGTCCATTTCCTTCCTAGATTAAAATGGATGGATAACCTAGTACCGGGATATGAGTGTGCGAGCCGGACCCTGGCCACGGGCTGGCATCATGGCAAGTAAGTGCGATTGTGTGTTCTTTGATCGAACTTTATGAGCCGATGCGGTCCTGGCCATGGGCTCCACGGTTGCTTCAGCTTAATTTTTTGATAATTTACACACTGGCCACGGGGCAAACTCAATCCGTTTTCCCTCCTTCCCGTGCCGCGTCTTCGTCGAGTTCGTTAATGAACTTCTGTCATATTTTAAACTCCATCCAACCGATGACCATCGGAACCATCGGGCCAATAGCCGGTCAATCGTGCTCTTCGGTGCTGCTAGCCGTTCGCCAGCGACCGAGCTGCTGATGATTGAGTGGATCGCAATGCGGTGCTGCTCGCTTGGAAAACGGGAAATTGAAACTCGATTGCCTCGGTGGAAAAGGTGAAACAAAAAAAAAAGGCCGAACGCTTCCGGTAGAATTCGCTCAATCATTTACGCTGTTCGAACGATGTGGCGTTGGGTTAGGGAAGGTCGTGTACCGTACCATACCGGATGTGCACTTACCGCGACGGATGTGGAGGAAGAACACCACACCGTCCAATTGTCCGTCGTTTCTGTTTCCGTTGGAAAAACCCGTGGGCAGGAACTCGCGGAACTCCTAAATGTTTTTCCGCAAAACACCGCGCCACAATTTCGAGAGAAAGTAGTATCGGTCAGGCTTAATATTTCAGTAAGGTGCACCTTCATAGCACAGCGCTCGATTTACTCCGCTCGAGGCGCTTGTGGTATCTGCCAACGCTCGCCAGAGTCAGAGCTTGCTTTGGTATCACGCTGGAAAGAAAAACGAAAGCGTTTCAGGCGAAGTTTCTTAAAATAATTAAAAACTTGAAAGATTAATGGATTATGACCCCGATCCGGTACGGAGCCTCTCAGCACATCGATATGATTTCAGTGTTATGAGAAGGTTGAGGTCCCTTCCTAAATGGGAATCGATTATACAGTGGTAGACATTCGTATAGCCGCAGGTAGTTTTTTCGAGTTTTTTTCTCGTTTCTCTCAAACTAGCCGATCTTTTTTCATTTGGAATAATACAAAAGGTTTATTTTATCGTTGGTTACAACACATATTGACGAAAAACGTGTAGGACTTGTTTTCGAGAAAATATGAGAAAATTTTCAAATTTCACATGGACATTCGTATAGCCGCACCTTATGAAAAACATATTTTTCAAATAGTTTTTACGAAGCAATCTGCAAGTTGGTATTTTTTATTACTGCCTACATTTCTAACAAATCCAAAACTATAATTTGCCATGGGTTCCGATAAGATTTAATGGGTTTGCTATTCAATTTAAGTGTAACAGTCGTCAATGACCTGACTTAAACTTGAAATATTTTTATTTTACCGATTTTTTTAAGAAATCAATCCAAATAAAAACCAAAACGCTTTTTTATGTAATTGCAATAAGAAATGCATACTACACACTTGAATAAATGGATATTTTTGTCCCCAAACCATGCATTCAATTGGTGGTGAAAATTAATTGATATGTTATTGTCCTGTAATAAAAGGTTTCAATCCCCGATAGATGAATAAAAATGTCTTGCAAAGGCTCTGTTTACATCCCTGAATACATTTGAGTTGAAATTTAAAAAATGGAAAGCTGTACGTGATAAGAAAGTTACAGCAAACATCAAACCCTCACAAACGATTTTTTGCTTTGACTTTCGATGTGGTATGGTGGGTCACTCATGGTTCAAATCATGCTAATATCGGCTCTATCCATCCAAATTATCAAGAAATTACTTATTTGCTTTGAAAAGAACTTCATTTTGCTTTTATTTTACCTACGTTACCAAATTTAGGGTAAATGAGCCGGTGGTAGTTTAATCAACTTTGGCTTTGCTTTGAGTTTTCTCCCAATTTTATGATTTGTTTATGATCCGTTATGTATAAAATACGTCTGGTTATTACTGGTCCATCCATAGTTCCTTTAAATTGCCCTAAAGGTTGCCAATTTCTGGCTGATTCATGCGAAAACTGACTTTTTGTCCCTTAGGAAACTATTTTCATCGTTTTCGATAGAGGCTTAACCATCCTTTTGGATATTTTCCGTAGGAAATTATGGATGGATTTCTTATACCTACCAATAATTGAAACAACAGAGCGATTAGATTTGCAGTTTATCAAAAATAGCTTGATTTTTGTCATTTTTTATTTATTTGTTAGTTACCCTGGGCGCATTATTTAAAAAGAAAATTAAAAGCCAGGGTGTTATCAAAAAGAGCATTTCTAAAGCTTAAAATAATCTAGAATAGTTCTACTATTGAACAAAAAATACAACCATTAAATACGTGTTAACGAATTTTGCGGAGTATGTTTTTTCTTTCACTGCGGCTATACGAATGTCCATTTTAAAACAGCTGCAATCTGACGATTACTCACATTTTGACACATAGCACTCACAATTACCCACGTATCTAAACCAAATTTTACATGTATACTAGTCACATGTGTAGTAACACAATAAAAGCTTGATACCGTCAAAAAATGCATCCGTTTGTAATTGATTGCCGTTTTACTCCTGAGCCTCTAGGTGCGGCTATACGAATGTCTACCACCGTATGAGGCTTCAGGAGAGTCGATGCATTCACTTTATGAAGATATTGCGCACAACTGGAAATCGTTCTCCCGGTGAGTTGTTTACTTAACAATATTAACTGGCTGAAAAATTTGGCATCGGACTACGTTAAATATTTGAACACCGTCCGGAGCGTTTAGTGAAGAGTTCAAAGGCGTCTCTGATCCTCTGGATTCAGGTTGTGAAAATGCCCATTTTTTTAATTTTGAGAGCACTACGCAAACCCTTTCATCGAATAGATCATCAGATAAGGATAAAGGTATTTTTTTAATTAACTTGATTTCAATTTTCGTATACGAGTCCTTCCGTTGCCAGAACGTTATACCCGTTGATATTACGTTTCCGCATCGTTATCATCATCATCATCCGCATTATCATCGTATCCTGGGGGCTCAGTTTTCCCGCTAATTGTGTGGAATGTCGAGATTATAGCAGGAAACACAGATGAATGTCAGTTCAGCCATCCAATCCACATTACCGTTGCTCGGCACACAATAACCGTGTGTCCATAATTTGTTTTCCCCCGTGCCGTGACTGTACATTTGATTGTGCGATGACACAAGCCGTTCCTTCGCTGACTGACCACCTGGTACCGGTTCGTGTATGCGATTATGAAGATTGATGTTGTGTTAATGAATTAAGCCCACGCAACCAATTCTGCATGGTAGCGTACCAGGCCATTCTCGCAGCAGCAGAAACTACGCAGAAACGGACGTCACGGAGTTGGTGAAGAAATCCTGCTGGCCTAACATCACGCCATCCGGAGATAGCAAAGCGACCGCTGAAACTCACTCCTTCTGTCTGGAACGATAGTTCGTTTCCAGTTTGCAGTGCACTTGTTGATGTTGTGTGTAAAGTAATCGCAAGTACATTGCATTAACTTTATCGCAAAATGTGTGGCGCAAAATGTGGCCCCCACGTTCAACGCGATTGAAGTGCAGACAAATATGAAAACGCCCAACTTAAACGAGCACACCGATGGAGTTGTCCTCTGTAATCGCAGCATAATAGCAAACTGATGAACCAAAAATAGACTCCACAGACCATTTGGTGCATATGGCTTGAGTCCGTAGGTTAATGCATTCTAAGCTTTTTTTCTTGCCAAGGACCCGCATGTACCACCGCTGGTGTACGAACATTCACCAGCTACTCGCTAATGGAGCGAATAATTCGGTTGCCGGGTTGGGAAAGAACCACGCCCAGCATCAGGCCACCACTTATGCGTGAAAGCAAATCTCCCGGTCGGTATTCACTTTCACATCAGTGCGCCGCGACCAGCGACCACTGAAAGCTCCGATCCGATGCACTGCCACAGCGATGATCGAGGTATACCGGGTTATCATCATCCGAGCTAACCGAGTGCAGCTGTCGCCTTTCATCGCTTTCTTTTGTCGCTCAAGTGGTCCGTGAAAGATAAATTTTTCCACTCGTTTCTCGGTACCTTGAGATCCAAAAGGGGACGCGTGGAGGCCGGTGCCGACGAAATTCACTCGAGGGAAGCTCGAGGTTACTCCCTTACTCCTTGGGCTTTGGGTGAATCGTTTCTGCTTGAACCTGCTCGCAAGCGAGGCGCCATTTATGCACTTCATTCTTGGCCCGCCCCTGGTTCTGCTGGTTTGTTTGGTGCAGGTGGATCTATTTCATGCGCCACACAGTTCCCCAGGATCCACCAGGAAGATTGCTACTCTCCAAAATCCAATCCTCAGCGGATAAAGGTATGGATGCCAAAACAGCAAACCATCCCCCGGGTTTTATCGTCGCTGAAGTTACAGGAGAACTCTCGCTGGTGCCCGTTACCGATCAAAGCAGATTCGAGAACGAGCGGCATCCGGATGCAGACAGAACCGGTTTTCTTCCCTGCCTGTAAACCAACTGCCCTTTTTTCTGTGAACGTTTACCCGAGCTTCCGTTGAGAGGTCGTTTGAATAGAGATAGTTCAAGACACCATAAGTACCTTGAGTCGATAAACTTCATCCCTTCCTCTGAACTGGCACTGTGGTCTGCGCAGAGGAAAAAGGAAAGAGAAAAGTGCCAGCTCACCAACAAGAAACGAACAGAAGCTCCTCACGTACCCATACATCACACATAACTGATGCTACTGCCGTTTGCTGCAGAAACTCGGTGCTACAAGTGAGTGTGTGTTATTCATGTTTATTGAAAGTGTCCATCGTGTGGATATAAACAAGCTTTATCTTGCTTCTTCCTCCGAGCGGATCTTCTGTCTGCCTCCACTATTTTTTTCTTCAATTTTATTAAGGTTGATTCTTTCCTTCGGATTCTTTGTATACTTTCCTTGGGTTCCTGGGAAACCGAACACCACTGTCAACACGACAGTGCCGACAGTGAATGGCGAATGGTTGGAAAACGGAAAAGTTGTTACCACGACGAACTTAGTACCAACAGTGCGTCTGTCAGTTCGTGAGAACTTCCTACCGGACATTGAAACAAAATACACCGCAACGGTCTGTTCGGAGCGAGCACCGGGCTATGGATTTAATTATGACGATAATATGCTGCCGCAAATGTTACGGAAAGTTTGAGCACGAGTTTGATTGAAAAGTCATTTCCGGGCCTTTTCCGCCAGAAGATTGTTCCCGGCCGGCATTGCTGGTGGCCAGCACACGGATGAACCATGTTTACATTAAACATACAGCAACTCCACCTCTCGGTGCTGCAACTAAGTTGTTTTTCTTTACCATTTGTGCTTCAGCATACTTTTCGCTTCGTGCTATTCTCCATTCCATTTTCATACAGCACGCTTTTGCTTTGCTCTTTCGCAGGTGATTATGGGCAGGAAAACCACACCCGGCCGGTAGCTCGGCCTCTTCAAATGTGGTTTCAACGGTGCACTAGTACGAGAGGAAAACTCCATTGCAACCGCATCATCATAATCCGTAATTACCCGTAGCAGTCCCGTTAGAGAGTCGAGGGCCACCATTAGCAACAACGAGCGGGCCCCGAGAGCGGTGTAAATGAATCTTCCTCCAGCGTGAACATTAACCGGACTATGAGGACGATAAAGCACAGCATGGACCGGCCATGGAGTACTCGTTTCGAAAGTTTTCTTTTTCCTTTTCCGTTAATAGCGACAACGATGCCCGGCCAAACGATGCATCCTCAGTGGCCTGCATTTTCCTCTGCTTGAGGCATACTGGGCAAGGGGATTCAGGCAAAGTTTTTTTTTCTAGTTCCATCGAGGAGGTAGCATCCTCCTCATCATCATCATCATCATCTGACGGGCCAGCAAATTATGTCAGTTGAGTCTCGATGGCTCGATGGTTGATTCTGTTATATATAATTAGCAGCCCTGTTGCTAGAAGGTAGGTTGCTTAACGTGAACAGCGCACCTGAAAGTGGAACCGAGCGGAAGTGAGTGGGATGGGAATTGGCAGTACAAAAACCGGTATTCGGTGCCAAGCCTAGCAGGAAGCCGTCTAGGAAGCCTGAATAGGGTGGTATGCAGGAATAACCGGTATCTGATTTCCAAAGGAAGAAGATTGTAATTTCCAGACAATGATGGGGATCATAACTATCCGGGTCCGTGCTCTCCCATCGACCACCGGTTTTGTAGATCTACCATACCATTCTAAACCGAACGAGCCGCTTGGAATCGTTTAAGTAAATCATGTTAAATATTAAATCTATTTGCAGAACCCCACCCACTAAACGGGTGGCTTGGTTTTGCCAGACAAATGAACAGAATCGCGCAGTGGTTGTACTATTGCATAGTTAAGGAGATAGAATATCTGGTTTCAAAACTGTTTCACCGTAAGCTCGAAGTAGGCGTTAAGCGAGATGGATAATAAATTTACCCCTACTTAAGGCTCGCCTTCGTGCGGGTTTGGCAAAGTAGTCTCATCCGACAGGATAAGGATCGATCGACGGATTGGCTGGCATTGCTTCTAGTGTGGATTATCTTATCAGCTTAACAGCTCCAATCTGAGCCCCGTACTGTTTCCCTCGAAGACTCCGTGATGTCTGATTTTTATGGCTGCCTTTCTGTGATCCGAAACCTTTCTTTCTTCTCACTTTTTATCGTTGAATTGAAAAGCCTGCGACGCCGTATCACGGTACCGGGCATCATGGATCGATTTCGTACGCCCGGATCGTGATCCACACTAAGCACGTGACATCAATCATCTCGACGTACCCGTGTGATCCCCTTCGAATGAGCGTACTCTTCTGAGCGAAGCTCGGTTCATCAATGCATTCCATCGCAGCCGGCAGTAGGTCAAAGTGGCCATTTTCCTTCCTCCGGCCATACGCAATGCGGGTAATATCGGAGGAGGCGAAAAAAAGGACGAAGAAGAAAATCCGTCAAGTCAGCACCGTCATGGTCATGTTCTCAAACCCAGCATATTTTCCATCATATGCTTGCACGATAAGGCTCGTTGGTGTGGCCGTCGCGTTGCGTCACGTCGCAGGATACCGAGCAGACTTTTCCCAGACGACCGTCGACCCTGAGCAGAAGGGAGGAGGTTTTTTTTAAAAAAAATCGCACACCACCCCGGCAAAATGTATTTTGCAATGATACTTGCACATAAATCACACCTCGTTCGCTCGCAGGGTCGCGGCGCCAGCAGCTACGCGGTCGCCAGTAGACCGGACGAACCCGTTGTGACTGTAATGCCAACGCTACGTGAGTTGACTGTGTGTTCACGGGTTGAACGCGTGACTAAGCTCGAAAAGCTTCTTCCATCAGCCATCAGCCAGTCAAGTCACTTTGGTTGGAATGTTTTCGGTTTGCAGCACAGTTGATGAAAAGCCAACAGTCGATGATATGCCTGCTGTGATGTTGGTTTCATTTAAATTTACAAACTTTCTTTTTTGTTCTCACAGCAACTGTCTCGAGCAGAATCTCACATTCGGAATCTGCATTTTTTATTCAAAAATATTTTAAACATTTGTCGATGTTGGACATGTTGGACATCATCATGCCGGGCGATCCGAATAAAAATCCCACATACACAAAGCTTCGAGAGAAACACTGATGGCTGTTGCTGAGTGCAGAATCCATACCAAAACCAAGCTGCCATTCGTTTCGATGGAAACGAATATCCACGCACACGAGCACACGTGTGCGTGCACTAGAAGTAATTGAAATTCAGTAAAAAGCCACAGGTGAATCCATGTAAATAAAAATCCCAATCATATCCCAATCTCCGCGTAAAAAAGAAATCATAACATTCATTGCAACTGAACCGTGACACATGGAAGGCTGGAAAATATAAATGCAGTCTCCTTCCGTTCCTGAGCAATGAGGAATTACCAACTGATGAGAGTGGTTGATTGTATGGTTGTTATATAAATCGAGGCTATTCCGACTGTTATGTTAGCAATCGTCATTAAACATCAACATTAGATAAATATCAACAGCCGTCGTCGGTTAGGGGAAAGAAAATTAAATTGATTATCGTAATATGTAGAGAATGAATGGATAGATGTACGTTAGGTCAGAGAATAAGACATCTTCGTACCCGAATTTCAAACGGTCGATGACCAACCAGCTTATAGCGAATGTGGCAAGTTATTGTATATACCGGACCGAATATGCATTCGTAGCTTCTCCCTAATTCAATGCAAATCCGACCCTCGGTGTGATGGTAGCAGGAAATTTAGGCCGTGACCAATGTTTGCATTTCGATCGAATAAACGAAAAATAGAGTAAGCTTAATTCACTACGAGTTTCAACAAGAGCGTTAGATGTACCGCTGGGTGTGGTTGACTAAAAGTATCAAATAGAGCTTGTCGAGGAAATAAGATCAACATGAGCTAGTGTGCGTATGTTGTACGCTTTCAGATAATGAGGACTTTATTTACGAAAGCCAATATTTTGATATCCTGTTGAGTATGAAGGTAATGTTTATAGATCGAGCGGTTTATATAACAATTCATTTACTGATATGCAGTTGTATAATATAGCAAAACAATTGTTGACGTTTGGTTTTCTTGAGAAATTTATTCATTTCATGAATGATGGCCAACGAGATAAACATTCAAAGTAGTTGCATTTTTACAGTTATTTCATGGAACGAATTTAAATAAGGTTATGGCAATTTCAATAAGAAGAAAACAAATTCCTCTAATATTACCACACAACCCAACTAATAGCATACCGTTATAAAAGATCACATATTTAAGTTATTTTTTTAACCAATCATGCCGAGCCCCCTCTATTGGGGAGATGTAGCAGCTGTAAACATAATTTAACATCAATTTTATGTCATAAGTTCCATAGGGTTTACTCGTCTCAAACCATCCAGCTAGAATAACGAAGCTCGGAACCGTGTCATAAATCATAAATCCGTTTTTATCATCATCTCATTATCCGTAATGATAGTTCACTATCGCGCCGGGTTACTATGTTGCAAATTGTACAAAAACGTGTGTCTGGTGCTGGTGATCAAAAAGTAGTGAACTGGTACAAGGAAATATATAATTGTTCAAATTGCTCTAGCAAACCGTTCTACTAGATGATATGCAATAATGGCAAAAGATGACTTACTATCGATTGAAAAAGCGGTGAGCTCAGAACCAATACGTCCCACACCGAATCAATACACCGCTACAATGCAAAACATGTGAGACAAAGAGGTAGTTTGTGAATTTACGCTGGTGCAGACGATGCCTGCACTAGAGAATCATTATCTAAACTAACACAACCGAACAGGGTTTGAACATTACGAGTACCATTTCGATAGCGGCACTTTTTAACAGCATGTCAAATTACTAATACCGACCAACGATCCGCGAGGTGTGCGAGGTGTGATGATCGTTTTCTAAACTCTGTCTTGAAGTTGAAGAAATAAATTTGCCCCTCAAGCAAATCGACTGTGAAGCGTTATTAAGTTCGACTGACATTCTGCGGTTCCTCTTTATGGTAAGTGCGGTTGTTCACCACCGCGGTATGACGTACATTTTGGTTCGAATCAATGGTACGTGTTACCGGAACCAAATTCAGGTCGATTCAAAAACCACAAATATTCACACTCTACTCCTCCAACGCCTTATCGAATAGTTGGTTCAATTCATTTTGCAGCTGTCCCATACTCAACAACCAAACCGAATTTTGGTTTGGCCTTTATGCTACCCCCAAAAAGGTCCTCAAATGTGGCTTTGGTTTTGGTAACGAGGACTAGTTCATGCCGAAAAGCAATTTTATGATCCACTTTTATGGGCGCCCGTTTATTCATCGAATTGACACATGCTGGTGGGATGTCCGTTCAGTTATAACCGTGTTTACCATTTTTATGACGTTTATTTTATGGTTTACGTTGCGGTATGGGCCAGTAAAAATGTTTGTCACTACTAATTGATTGATTGTTGTCTAATAACCCTATTTTCTTCTCTTGCATTTGATTACCATTTTGTTATAAATTGTGTTTGAAACACTCGTACTTTGTCAACTAGCAGCATATTTAGATTTTAACAAGAAAAACTCGTTTTTTCTGTGAAGTACTGGCGCCTCCATCGAGTACCATGCGTCTCCACCATCGTCGAGGAAAGTGATGTGAACAACCGAAAATATGAGTGCAATAAAAGCTTTTGCTCTCCTTTGCAGGTGCATTTGACTGACCATAAAAGTTTAATTGTTTTGCCGGTAACGATGACCTTTACGGTTACAAACGACCGAGACGAGAATAGCCCACAAATGACTGACAGATTGCGGTCAGTCGCAGCGTTCCACGATTCAAGCGACCACTCACTGTACTACTAGTGCAAGATGGTTTTAGTGTGCTTTAAGCTTCAACGAGTGTCGATTGTGGTTCCCTTTTATTTTCTTTAACTGCTTGAGGTTTTGAACTTCGTTGGTATCGTAGCTTTGGGTGTCGTTTAGAAAAAAAATACAGCGTGTGTTTCAATCTCTGCGATACTTGAATTTAACGAAACCTATCTCTTATTACTATTGTATGCTGCTAACCCAGCTGTTGCGCTACAACTCGATAGGGATTGTTTATTTACTTAACTGATTTACAGCTAGCATACGCTCATGATTCATGCATCTTGCCACGAAATCTCTTCTCACCAAAAAGCGAACTGGAGAAAAAAAGCTGCCAACAAGCTGCAAACGTTCCTTCTCCGCAATATTCACTTCATGGAACCGGGCAAATAAACTAACACGTTTCACGTGCAATCCTAACACCTCGATCAGCCAGTTGGTTGCAGGCTTGTGCTGCTTGCGCTTGGCTGCCGTGCTGCCCATGCCCGAAAGGTAAATCATAATAAGATGTAAACATTTTTGCATATTTCTTCCTACATGCTGGCGCCGAGCTTCACTGCATCAGGGTGAGAAGAGATACGTTCTTCCTTGGTTGGTTGTTTTCATGCACGGCTTCCTCACTGGCGGCCAACCACTTTTCAGCCAAAATGATTTATGAACTTTAACTTGGAAGCGTGTGGCTACGGTGTGCATGATTTATCGCCAGCCACACCACTTCTTGCCACCCGCCCAAAAACCACCGAACATGGTTCCTCACATAATCGACATGGCAAAGGTCGTGCTCATGTTTATGTATTTTGTTTACACTTTTTTCTCAATCTCTCTCTATGCCATCGCACATTTCTATCCCTTCGGCAATCCTTTTTTTCGCGATTTATCTGTCTCCACCATATGATCACTAGCCTTCTATTGCGGTCTTCCTAACCGCTTACTTTGCGGGATTTTCTAGCTGTCAGCGGGAAAATGATTTGCCCAAAAAGGAGCCCCGTTTCCTCGCTTACTGATGTCACACAAGTACTGCAGGCATTTGACTGTTTTTTCCTATTTTCTCATGGATAGGAGGTAGAGATAAGTGTTTTGCGGCCATTATATACATCGACCAAAAACAGATTATTTTTTAAATACTATGCAGATTTTTAGTTGGTTATGTTTCATTACGTTAAAAAAATATTTGAAAAAAGGTTTCTTTCATCAGTAACAAGTGCTCTAGAAGCAGAGTCTTCATGCTTCGATCCTCCACAGGTAAAGGACGGTTTTAAGGACCCTCAGCCAGCCGTAGCATAGGAAAAGGAAACTTTCAAAAGAAATTGTATCAAATGCCACTTGAGAGTTCATACTATTCCCAATACTCAAGAATTCCGTCATTACTTGTTGGCATTACTGCTACCGCAACCGATTCAAACTGTTTTTCATTTAAAAAAGTTAATCCAAGCATGTAACAAGCTAGGCCGATACAAAAATCCTTATCGCAAACCCGATCCAAGGCACATATAGCTTTCTAACCGATTCTGAGGTTTGATAGAGAAATTCAATCAGCAATATGCTCAACCTATGCTCTGTCTCGGTACCAACCGCAAACATAGAAGCATTTCATCCTATTCGCCACTTGAGCTATACCACTTTATACTTTGGGGAAAATTCCTTCATCACAGTCAGGGCATTGGAAAATTAAATCAGATCATTCATTGTGAATCGTCCAAGGCTATGTGCAGCCATGTTTGATTTCTGGGAAATGTGGAAAGCTTTACGATTTCATGCACTTCCCACGAATGCCACATCCCATCCATCCGCTAACAAACATTCTCGCAATTCACTCAAAATGATAACAAGACGGAGAAAAGCTAACAGTCAGTATTGAAGGGGTTGTACCGGCATCCACTTTCCCGTATCCATTGCGCCATCCAGTTTATCAAATCCTCGGCCCACCAAAGATCAAATCATGATCCATCGGTACACGATTTCGAGCTCCAGGTAAGCCGAGGCACTCTGATTCTTGGCATTGGAATGAAGTCGACCAACGAAACTCCAACAAAAAGACTCAACTTTCCATGCTCTTCACGCACCCAAACACACACATACCGGTTCACATTGTGTTGGTTTTTGGTCGGGCTCGATCCGACATGAAAAAGAATACCGGAGTCTCACCCCGTTCTGGCGTATTACCTTCACGTTTGAACACTCGGCTACGGCAACGGTGCTGACGTGAACCGCGGCACCCAAGCTGATGTAATTTTCCAACTTTCGTGGCCTCACATTGAAAAGTTACCGAAATATCCCGTTCACCGGTTCCCAGTAAGTTGATCTCATCCTTCACAATGTGTACGAGCGTTAACATTGGCCGCCTGCTGTCGTACGTATGGACGTGCCGGGAACCTGAAATCCGCGATCCAAATCCCGGTAGAGAATGGCCTGCGCGATGGACAGTGTGTCGGCTGGCCTAAGCTGGCGCCACCTTTGCACTTCATTCTTTGCAAAAGTTACAAGTTCGCTCAACAAGCACGGCGGTACGAGAACGGCTCGTCTCCGCCCGGCCATGCAAAGATAATGCTGACAGTCAGCGTTCCATGGTAAGTCAGTCTAGTGCGGGGAACAATTTTACTACGGAGCACCGAACGATATCGAATCATTAGAATGGATCGTACAGAGAAGGAGAGAGAGAGAGAGCAACTCGGGGGAAAAAAAGCCTCGTTTACGGAAATCGATATCGAAAGTGCAAACAAAGCGCCACGAAAGCGCTCGCAATCAGCGAAAGAAAATGGCTGACCCATTGGCACGGGGTCGTACGGTACGGACAGATATAGGACACGGAACGCAAGCAAGGCAAACTTTTGTCGATCGAGCTTGAGTTGTAATATTTTTTAATTAAATTTCCTATCAACACACGGTGACGATGGCGGCGAAATCAAGGAAGTGGCCATGTTCTCTCTCCGGTATTTGATCCCAGGGCGACATGCCACAAAAACCTCAAAATGCACTCGATGCTGCCGTACGGTTCCCGTGAGGCCACAGGTTCCACGCCTTTTGGTAAACCGCACCAACACCGACGCTGTTGCTTTGCTCCTTGAAACCGAACCGAACGACGAAACAGAGCCCACCAAGCGTGTACTTGGGACAACGGGCAATAATTTCATTAAGTTTTGCGTTTACATTCCACCAATCCCCCTGTGAGCACCCGCCATCCCTCCAATAGTGTGGTTAGCCACCACTACAAAGCCTGAAGTGCTAGTGGCTGGAGTACTGAAGACCAATTGGAACTACACAATCCGACCAACCGCCAGCCATCGCAGCGCTTTTCATCATCATATCTCTAGACGCCGTGGGCGAGTGGATCTGGGTCGTCGGCGGCAGCGGACTGATTAACACTCGATGCTGAGGCTGAGGGCACAATCTGTTGACACAATCACGCCGCGGCGTTGACAGAAGACACAACAGCAATTAATTTGTTTAATTAGCGGCCAACTCTCTCGACAATGTCACACCAGACAGCTGAAGAGAGCGGGAGAGGAAGAGAGAGATTGAGAGAGAGAGAGAGAGAGAGAGAGAGACAGAATGAAGAAGAGACAGCTTGGAGAGGGGACTGATAATGAAGCGAAAGGAACTGAGAAAGTGCTCGAGCCCACTTCACTTGCAAGGTGAGTAACCCGGACTGCAATGGGCGTCCGGGGACCGGGATTTTCTCGCGGCTTTCCCGCTCGCCACTGCACAAGAGGACCAAACTGCTTGTGGAAGAACGCAGCCGTTTGTTTCGCAGGCGTCATGATTTAAATTACGAGCAAAAATGCGCACCGAACTGGAATGGATGGTATTTTTTGGCGGGAAACGGTCAATGCGGACAGCTCCGTACGTGCTTGCTCATGTGCGCCACGCCTCGACGCAAACTGGTGGCCGGCCGATGGTGGCCCATTGGAATGTCTGTTAAAATTCTGCATTACCTCCCGCCCGGTGGCGACAATGGGGCCAAACGCGCGCTTCGTCATCGTACGTGGAGCGGGGCCTGGGGGCGCTAATCCAAGTAGGAGTCCATTTCCGGAATGCAAAAAGCTGCCTCCAAAGCTGAGGCGAGCCGCTATCCTTCCGAGAAGAAAACATCGACCGTTGACCGATGGTCGATTGTGTCCGCCAGTTGCCACGCCCGGTGTAGAAGCGCATATGTGCCACCATTTTGGAAACATACTCGGGAACCATCTGTTGTGCCTTCGGGCATTTGTGCATTGTTTAGAAACCAGTCGGTCGGTGGCATGACCGGTTTTGGAAAAATATGGTTCCTCCTAAATTTGACGGCATCCGCTGGATGGCTCGTGGCGTACCAAAGGTCGATGCACATTCCTTTCATTGATGCCGGGCGTGAGCGTTGGGTCCAACTGAATTCGGGTGCCACGTCCTTTCTTTTCAATATCTCACGATTCCTGGAAGCACCACCGGTTTTCCCATTCAAACCGGCCCACGTTGGCCCGGAGCCGGAGCTTCCCGGAACGCGGGAATGATGAACGGGCCGTCACACTTTCACGCCATCCAATCGCTCCATGGTTGAATCGAAATCAAAAGATGCCTCAACGACGCAATTCACAGCTCAGGCACACGCGCGCTCTCGCACCTCCCGGACACGAGGACCGCGGTGCTCCTAGGTCCAGGGTTCGATTTGGTCTTACGGTCGTTCGACCCCACCCATGACCTAACCCACGCAATCGAGCGCAATCTTCAACTCCGACGACGCAACGACGTCGTCGGCGGTAACGAATGTGTCGAACACCCGGCCAAAGATCAAATACCAGCCAATGGCCGCCAGTTTGCGTGTGCGTTGCCCAAACTGGCAGACCGACCGGTGGTCGCACGGATTGGGCCCAACCCGACCGACAGGTCGCCGGCCCCGACCCTCATCACTCAAATTAACACATCCAATCAGACCAACCTCTTCGTGGCGCTCGGAATCGGAAAATGGAAAACGCCAGATCGGTGAGCGAGCAAATCGGTGGAAAATCCATTCCCGGGCTTCTTCCCCCCGGTATCGTGTATCGGTGAACCGTGCCGACCGTCGTGTCCGTATCATATCCGGTCACGCTAGATGGCGTCATCGATCCATGGCAGCCAGGGCTGATGTTTAGAGCGGAGGAATCGGAAGAAGGGACCCTTGATGGTTTGATCGACAGTTACAGAACCGACCGAGAGTCGTACGTTGTATCTAATCTGATCCGGTGCGATCTGAATGTTCGGAGCTGCCGAGCTGCCGTCAGATTCAGCTGGATCACCGGGAACACCTTTAACGCTTTCCAGCTCAATCGGGCAACGGGTTGGTTGCTCCAGACGACCACACCTCGTGCTGTGTCTCGTCCTCTCCAACAGAAAGCGTTGCTATCGTTGCCATGAGCCGCTATCTGAATTCCTGGGAAACCGAAGTGGAGCTTTTCGGTGCGACGAATCCACCAACCACCATTGCTTGTGCTGCGTCATGGCGATTGCGTGGGATGTTGAGAGCCAACGCCAGACAGAACTGGTGCGATAATTATTGGCATGTTTTTTGCGGGACACCAGAAGTTTCGGTAGCGCCATTCCTGGAACCGTGAATACGCGCGGCTGTACGCGATGCTGTCACGACACCGACACCGACGACTCCGAACGGATTATCCCTTTGAAGCGCATGGGTGTATATGTATGGTTGGAGATTGTTTGGAAAATTTGAATGTTTTCCTGTACGTGCGACTGTATCGGATATGTTTGTCTTTCTGTTCCGCTCCAGCCATGAGCTCCAACAGAGCATATTAAACGGGCTTATGACGTTAGTGTTTCGTTTGAAATAATAATAAAAACATACGATTTCAATTGGACTAAAAAGCATTCGTTTAAGCGCCGTATTTGCGCTTCGTTTCATCGACACGCACACTAACATGTGCGTCGAGTGGCCATTCGGGGCACACTAAAAGTCGAAGCATTATCGACTTCCTCTTCGGACATTCGCTGGGCTGGCGATAGAAACGATAATCCTCGCCCCACGCCTGCCACTTGCTTATGCGCCTAATCCGAAAACGATCGTTATCACACGCTCCCTGAGCGTGTATGTGTGCCTCTCTCTCTCTCTCTCTCTCTCTCTCTCTCTCTCTTGGATCTGTAGCTACTCCCCCTGTTTGTTATGACAAGCGGCACGCATCTCCATGCCGCACGCGCCAACCCTTGCGATGTTCCACGAAAAAGCGTTCTCGCGGGAAGCATGAGCAAGCTTGAGGCGCGCTTTCGCAAGTGGCCATCGGGTGGTGCGGAATCGACCGATGTGGTGTGCAAACAGCACCTTCTGCGCGCACCCGAAGGGGACAGCCAACAGCGGTGGTGCTACTATCTAAATATAGCATCTTCGTAACGGAGAGCGCCCCCCGGCAAGTCCGTCCGCCGTTCGACCTTAAAGCTCCCTTCGCGGACCCGATTCGCACGAGGATGCCACTCGCCAGAATGGTAATGGTAACCCTACCGACGGGCCCCGTAGCATTTGATACGCTTAATAGGCGCGTGCGGAAAGAGGGGGTGTGAATGTGGATTCGCGAGGAAAAACAAAAAAAAAGCGAAAGAAAGAAGAACCGCCAATAGCGCTCTATCGCTCCGGTTCCGGGAGCCTGAACTAGTAGTCGGCTACCCGGGCGTCTGGGCGGGAAAAAAGGATCAAAAGTTTTGGTCGAGGACGCTGGTGGCGTCTGGTG
>NC_064877.1:22332500-22337500 GCF_943734665.1 Anopheles aquasalis | reverse complement strand
ATCGGGAGGAAAAGTGAAAATGATGATGAAAGTTTCGATCGGATAGAGTGGGCCAAACGTCGGAGCGGGGAGTGGCCGCAGGCCGTCGGCGGTTTGTACAATATTGACACTTTACACTCTTCAAACGGCGGACGGCGATTAGGGTGCCTGCACGGGATGATGTTACCCGCCACGGACAATGACAAATTAGTCTGGCATCATGCTTGGTTCGGTATTCAGTTTCCTGCAAAATTCGTAATCGGTGGATGGGGGTCTTCTGTTGAAGACCGCTCTTTCGCCTGATGGCGTAAGTAAGTGAAAATAATCTAATTAGATGCACGTTGTATCAACCAGTTACTTTTGAATATGAAATTCATTTACCATCCAGGCGAAAAGCACTTTAAAAGTTGGCAATGTTTCCGCTCTACACATTCGAAACGACATCGACATGATTTTAATTAAACGCAAGGCTACAAATCTGCAGCCTGTCGATGTTTCGATGTAAATTTGGACCGCTATTCATTTCACGATAATTCAACTTCAATAATTACAGAGCTGCTGTCCTTTGCGGTGCGATTCTCTAGCGTTACGTTCATCATTACTGGGTACGTCATCATTGAGATCCACAGAAACCTATTCCCAAAGTGAGTCCCCCCGCGGTCAGCACAGCGGTGACCTAATTATTTGCCTTCAAATTCAAAAGTCGTACGAGCGGCCGCAAATCCCACCGGGCGTACTTCGTGTCACAAACGTACCACATTTCGGAGGAACACGGTCAGGACCCAGTGCCCCGTAACCGACCCTGTGTCCGAACACGACCCATAACCCGAAGGTGGAAATTGAGTATGTAATCCCAGCATAAGATGGCTGACCTTGCCATTTATGTGTGAACGTGCTAGTATGTGCGGTTGGCCTCCCCTGCTGTGGGCCACAGCCACAGGGCCAGTTGTGTTACATTAGCCACCGCCTGTCTGCTTAGCCGTATTCCCCACTCAACTCGATGTACGAAAAGGGAACTGCTGGTAGCGATAGCCTAGCCTTCTGGCTGACATGGGACGTTGGAGCAGGACACGTATGCATAAACACCACTTGGTGGGGCTTTTTCTTTTGTCTGTCTGTTTGTTTACCGCCTACTCCAGTACTACTGCGGTAGTCGGAAAAAAACAAAAATGTGTACCAGCAGCTGAGCGGTAATCTCCCAGGACATGTCTGCCTGAGCCAATCGGACTCGACCCGTCTGACTCTTCCACCAGTCGTAATGATGGTGACACAGGTGGGGGAAAAAACGTAGAAGACGAAACCAAAGCCACCACCAGTTGTCCTAAGGCCACCGGGATTCACAGCAATAGCTGACATGTGCCTTTTGGTCGATGGTTTTTGGCTAGCATTTTTAGGCTTTTCTTTAGCGATACTCAACACCAAACAGTGGAACTGGAGCCTGGGCTATTGTGCGTGCCTTTCAGAGTAAATGAAGCTGGCATGCTCAATGGATTTGGGAGTTTGAACGATTCGAACTCTATCCGCCGGAGGGTGTCCCGCAGGACACCGAAAGGACATACATATTCATAGCTGTTTCGTGGCTTTTTTTGTTGCCATCTCGTTTAACCCTGGATAAGGTTAATAGATTCCCGCAAGTGGCACCGCGTGATAATGGAAGTTGCCAGCGATAGGGCGTCCGTACGTTGGTGAGTTTTTTTTTCTAAAGAAATCGTTTCCAGTATCCATACAGTATGCATGGAAATGCTGGCAAACATGAATTTACGATCAAAAGAAACAAATCAATGCCATTACTGCCACCGAAAACCACATTTTGCTCTCGCAGCACGGAGGGTGCGAGTTCGGGTAATTAATATCTGCACTTTGATACGTTCTACCCATAAGAGCAGCATATAGCACGAGAACGAAGCGATGCGTTACCAAATGCAAAAGTAATTACGAGTGTTACGCAAAAACGCAGATTGTAATTTTTTCCCGCGCTCTCTCTCTCTCCCTCAACGGACCTTGGTTTTGGGCTGCGGCTGTTAATATAAAAACACTGCCAGTGCTGTTAACCCAATGTAAAATGCATATTTTATGTAATGCATTTCAACTGGTTCAACCGGAATGGGTCACGGTCCCGGTTACGCAGGAACAGGAAATGTCACACACCGAGCCGAGCAACGGGGTCAGGCTATATAAGCGTGTTAGGAAATTAATTAAAGCAGCCAGTTTATCTCTAATCTATCGCCTGTTCACCGCCTCTCGCACTTCCGATCGCGCCGCTCGGGGCAACACGTTCACTAAACATTAGTTTTTCATAGAGGCGAAAGAACTGTTAAAGTTTAAAACCTCTATAATAAAATAAAAAAAATTAGTTTTTCATATTTCCGTCACCGTTTGCTGCGCAGTCAAGATTCGTAAGGACATTTTGTTCTGCCCAACTGTTGTCACCCATTCTTTTACGAGCGCCCCATCGCCGGATATACTTCAGTCCAGCAGGCTATCATCTAGAACATCTGGAAACCGCTGGCCTGCGTCCATGTGGTCGGGTGACCATATTAGCAATTCGGGCAAGATAATTCACATATTTCACAGAAATTATGTTTTACCTGAATGAACAGGATCCGCAAACATTCCTTGGGAAGGAGGACCGTGTAGGCTGTTTTATAGAGAAGATCGAATAGTAGGAGGGTAGAAAATGATGAAGGAAATACCTTTACGGTGGTCAGTGCCCACCGAAAGGAGGTGTATTCGTAGCGACCCGAAGGACGAATAATGATTGCCAGCGTAACCCACCCTTGAAGTTCCTACTAGTTCCATTCTAGTTTTCCGGTACGATTGCTTGGCGATTTTTCGACTAAACTATCGGATCCAAACGACCGAATCATTTCCCGGTGCAGTCCGAGCTGCTGTTAACCGTCGATTTGAACGAACAGCTTCTAATTCTGCTGAGTGGGCACATTTACGTTTGCAAGTCCGGGTTCAAATCAGTCGATTTTCTATCTCACTCTCGCGACTCAAGAGAGAACGAGAAGAGGCACCACTTTTGTAAACAATCCAGTAAAAATACTAACTAAGGATAATCGTAGGATTTTAAGTTAGTGCAAGATAGTGCCTTACATGCCCAAGGGTGCAGCCAAGAACCGCAAAACACACGCATCCGTAATCAGTCTTTTTCGCAAAGAATTTCCGTGAATCACCTCGAGTTTTTGAGACTTTGATACGCCTCCACAAACTTTATCAGTAAAAACTACGCGGAAATGGGGGACTACGATTGGACTGAGCATCATCGTCAGCAAGTTTTACAAGGAAGGCAGATATTGGAACGAACCTCCGCTAGCTTGGCCCGCTCGAACCAAATTGCGATCGAAACCGAACACACCGGCCATGAGGTAAGAAGAAAAGCGAGTCAGAATTCCGATATTTGATCACCCGATTATTATTACCGCCCTGTTTGCAGGTCATCTCGGAGTTGGAAGTTCAACGGGAATCGCTGCTACGTAGTCAAAGGAGGTTGGAGAATGCCAACGAACATCTCAGCAAATCGGGGGCCATCCTACGGGCGATGAAACGAAACGTTCTTTACAACAAGCTCATACTGATTTTGATAATCGTGATGGAGGTAGTGATCCTCGCCGGTATGATCTACTTGAGGTTTATCCACTAAAGCACCCCATGAGCAAGGTGTTAACAATTGTTATATGCAAACTATTGCTTTTATTATGATATACTTACATAATTAGAACCTCCATATTACATAACATTAACGTAAATATTCATTTAATAAAAAAAAATGTTTTAACACATCTCACTCCTGTGTTCGAAGGCCACTGTTTCCATCTTTACAAATTTGCAGCATCCGTCCATCGCGTCTATTTGCTTTTCAGAACATGCATGATGACCTCGTCCAAGGTATGATTATTAAGCAGCGCCTTCACGTCACCATCATCCATCGTCACGGAGAACAGGATTTTAGTGTTTTCACGCATACGCGTGGTATGATCACCCACCTCCTCGCCTTTAGCCGGTTGATGACCACAACGACTAATGACCCGAACCAGCACCTCATCGACCGGTGCTTTAGGCCAACCGAACTCCTTCAACATTTCTTCGCCGATCAGCATTTGCAGCAGTTCCGAAATCTTCTCCATGAGCATGGCATCGCTAAGGAAGATCGGTATGCTATCATCGTCCGGTTTTGTTTGTTTTGCTGGTACTGCACGAGATTTCACAGCACGCGCTTTTGTCGAATTCGGTTCGCGAACTGGCTCGACCTTCTCTGGCTTGATAATCGAAGATGAAGATGAAGATGCTGCCGTAGTCTGAACAACTTTTACTGTAGTTGAACGGGTACTGCGAATCTCATTTGCAACGGTCGGGGAAGTAGTTGATGTGTTCTCTGCTTTCATTTTCAGAATTGATTTTGTTAGCAATTCCGTTCGATTCTTTTTCACCTCAACTACGACAGGCTCCTGCTTAACATTAACCAACTCGGGAACAGTTTCGAGAATCTCATCGGCGTACTCTTGGTCACTATCAACGTCATCGCCTGTTATAATCGTAGCTGCTCCTGTTGTTTCGACCGATTCCTCTGCAACAACGTCCAACTCCATGAACTCTACACCTTCAGGAAGCATCGGTTCGGCCACCTGCTCATCCATCGACGTGATTTGATAGACCTCACCGTTGATCTCAACCATTGCTCCATTGGCTACTTCCGGACTAGCGACCGGAGACTCATCTTGTTGCTCAAGGAGCTCTTTGCAATCCACACTGTAAGACATTTAAAAAAAAACATAATATTTGACCGTTCTCAATTCCGTACAGCGTCTTGTTCGATTCTTACCGGTGCTTCGCTTTCATGTGGCGCACGAGGCAATCGGGTCGAATGAAGGATCCGTTACAGATTGTGCATGTGACCGGTTCCGGCTGGAGGTGCGTTTTCATATGTATCGATAGGGCCGTTTTCAGCGCAAATGTTTTCAAGCAAGTTGGGCACTGATAATCTAGGGTAGGAAAAAAGCAATCATTAAACATCTGCT
>NC_064877.1:22305000-22322500 GCF_943734665.1 Anopheles aquasalis | reverse complement strand
AAGCCCCTGGAAGCTGCATCATAAATCGCAACTCTAATATCACCTCGACGCCGTTGTTTGAGGCCTCGTGCAGTTAATTGAAAAGACGATCGATTGACTAACGGTGATGAACTCTGAACGATATGGGCTTTTTGGCCCGAAATTGCTCGTCGTCAGCTCGTCGTAGGGTTTCCTGCTCGAGCTTCCCTTCACCGTTTTGTCAATCGTCACCTCGACGAGATACCACTCCCCCTCCTATCACGCTTCTGGTGGCACGTGGCCACCACCGTGAAACGTTTCAATGTGGTCCGGAATAGGTGGTTCACATCGCATCGCCTCGCATCGGGATGCTCTCTCGCTTTTGGGGATTTTGTTTATTTGTTCAACAAACTAATAAAGTTTTGTCGAAACGCTAGGGGTATATTGCTCGCGACGCGTGTTCGGTCCTCCAGTTTTCCCGGTAAAATCATCATTTTACAACCGTCCCCCCCAAAAACATTTCCTGCCCTGGCCACCACTCCTAGCTTCGAGAGATTTATGCTTTAATTCAATTTTTGGCTTTCAATACGAACTGCTGCTGCTCTACCCGTTCCCACCGAGCGCCGAGATGTGCGCGAGGTTCGACGTACTACTGTCGACGCCTCCTCTTGGCACGTTCGAGCAGATGTTGGAGTTGAACGATTTTTTGCCCAAAACGTGCTCGCTTCTAATGGACAGTCCAATGCAGTCCGTGGAAGCCACGGAGGCTATTACGGTCGTACAATTGCTGGACCAGTTGTTGATGCACTCACATCACGCACCCCCAAACACTGGGAGGGGGACGGGGTGGATGATGCTGCATCATAAGCCTCGCGCACGTATTTGTAAACATTGTGGCGAAGAAAGAAAAGATGGAGTTGAGGAACAAACAGCATCAAAAACGGGAGAACGGAGGAACTCATAATTTTCTTCTCCCCCTTTTTTGCGTATTTTTAGACAAACCCCGGGCAGTACCGAGCGCAATCGTATCCATCACGGTGCATCGTTAGATTTTTTCATTGTTCTGTTCGCTTTCGCTCCATTTTCCTCCCTCAAGGACGATCGAAGGGAGGGAGCACGTCGCTAAGGAAGTGCCGCTACCGAGCCATTGTCTCGATGCTTCAAACGCGATTCCGTACACCTCAAATGCATCGGACCAAAGAAGACCTCGACTCATCGAGTCGAAGGACCGTGTTGCATCTTGAGAGCGCTGCCAGGACCAGGAAGCAATCGGCGGGTAATTGCTCTTAATGGATCACAAATTGACGGCGCACTGTTAGTCACCACGTGGTCATCGATTGCCCCGCGAAACTGGATCGATTTCCACGGACATGTCAAAAAGGCCAGACGGCCGCCAGCTCAACCGTAATGCGCCCCATTCTACGTCTAGGAATGTCAGAATGTGCCGCTTACACTGTAATGTACACACATTAAGGAGCTTAATGCAGTACTTAATGCGCCGCTGCCATCGCTGACTGCCGGCGGTATCGTGAAGTTGTTTAAAACTAAAGCGTTCCGGACTCTGTAGACCGTAGTAGACGGAGTCTTACCGGACTGTCTTCGAACGGTTCGCAGCCATTTACCCTCAAGACTCACTGAGAGACTAGCTCTGCGCGCGGACGTGCCAGGACGGTTTTTCCTCTCTCCCCACCAAGCACCACATTGCGTGGCTGCCAAAAATCTTTCAAAATCTAAACCCCATCGTGGTGTTTATTTTAAGTTTTTCAATGAATGTAAAACACACAATATCCGTGTGCGTACAACAGGCCTGGCTGACGCACCATCATCGATCCGAACAGCAAAAGAAGCAGCAGCATCGCGGACGTTCGACGGTTAAACAACGATCCCGGTCGGTCGGTTGGTTGGTTGGTCATCCGGGGGTCGAGAGCAAGTAAGAAAGAAGAACTAAACCCCAAATCGATGGCCATCCCGACGTGATGTGATGGACCGAACCCCGTAGTCGCGGTAGCCAGTCAGCAAGGTAAACAACATTTCGGGAGCATACTCGACCCGTAACCGTCGTGCTCCGCCATCTGGTAATTTTTTCGTCAGATTTCAGTCAGAGCTCCACGCCATGCGCCAGTGCGCACGAGAACCGGGAGTTAAGCTACTGCTCCGGCTGAAAATGTTTATGGCGCGCGGTCGAGTTAGTGGTCGCTTCCGCTGTTTCGGTGCCGGTGCGCTCCATATTGCGCCACGCGCTTTCGAGTTACTGACCAGTAGTGGACAGTTTACCGGGGCTAACGGAGTAGAGCAGGCGCATCGGAGTGTGGTATGTCTTTGATCCTCGTGGTGGCCATTAGCCACCGCCACCATCGCCATGCCTCGTCAACAATGATCATTTCGGGCACGTTGCCTCATTACTTACGATTTCGTGCGCTTCGGATCGTTCGGGATCAGCTTGCCGTTCCGGTACCAGATGGGGCTGTCGAAGTTACACTTGATGACCAGCTTCGTATAGAGCGGGACCGTCTCCTTCACGAGCTTCCTGTTGCCTGCAAATGAAAGATGAGAAGCAAATTCGCGGGGAACTTTATTAGTGAGGTGTTGCTGAACGAATTGCTGGCGGCGCCAGACGCCTCTCCGGCTGACAGACGTATACAACGGGGATCGGTTTTCGATTACTCGACACTCTTTCATCACTGGTATTGATAACCATCCGCCACGACACCGACATCCATCACGAATGCGACCCCAAAAAATCGTTAACGGAACACAAGGTTATAGTTTCCGGACACTAAACGGAAGAAAAAATCAACGAAGCTCCGATCCGCTTCGTCGCAAGAAGGAAACCGATCCTTCTCGACGCACTGAGAATCGGTTGATGGTTTTGGTGGCGATCGAAAGAACTGGCGAACCCACGAGCCCAACAACTACTAACCGCAAAAGGTCCAGCTTTGCCACATCCGGATCCCTGGCACGCCCTCGGTGCGCGGTTTCGTTTGCACATGTTTCCGCTTTTCTGTGATTTTGGAAACCCCTTTCGGGGCATCGGGATTTCGCCACCCGGAACGAAGCCTCCAAGCATCGCGCGAGACGAGAATGAGTTCTTTTCGGGCCCAACCGAAAAAAAAAACCAGATGTTGTGCACCAGAGGCCATCACGCCGTTGAGTTAGGAGCTTAGGATGAAGCAGCCAGACTTAGTTGGATGCAAATGTCAGACCGCTTCAATCTGGGTCCGGATTTTTATTGCTCCCCCCCGTGGGGAGACGAAGGGATGAAGTATGATGCGTGAAAGCCACGTGAATGTGATGTCGAGTTGTCTAACCTGTCATTGCCAAAAACCGACCATTTGAAGCGTAGAGCATAAATTATGCTCACAATGCAGCCGTACATTATGAAAGGAGCATTGAAGGCAGTGGGATAAATAGACAGAGAGAGAGAGAGAGAGAGGGAGAACTGGTGTGTTTGAAATAAATTTTGATGAGTTTACGCGTTCTTAATGTTAATTAAAACATGGATTCCGTTACTATCCTCGAGCTACACTGCGGGCCATGCTTGCTGTTGATTTGACTTCGATCGCTCCGGTTCGAAAAGGCAAGAGAGCGAGAAGCTGCACGGGGTTTAATTAGTGACATGTGCAACGTAATCCGACGTCGTCGTCGTCGTCGTCGTGATCGTCGTCGTCTCGCCTACAAGCGGCACCAAACGGACGCACGCACGTGCGCAGGAGTCACCGGGCGATGAGCTACAGCTTCCGTGACGGTTAGCTGTCAACGCTGGTGTCGTGGCGGGCGTTGAAGAAGGGCTTGCCGAAGCGGCCAACAACCGGACCGCGGCACTGCTGCTCCAGCTGTTTCTCGAACTGTTTCCAATTTTGCACGTGTCGCGACTGGGCACGAACAGGGCCATTTGATCAGAAGCGTCCAATTATGGTGAACGGTGTACATCATTCGGGAGATTTTTTTGGGAGGCTGGTGCCCCTTGTTTGATTGAGAGTAGCGCTAGCTCGAGAACGCAACATTTTCAACCATTTCCATAGGGAAATCGGAAAAGAAAATTCATGGTGAAAAAGATGGAAACATAATGCTATAACATGCCAACCTGGGAGGCCTTCTTCAGAGCGATGCAGTCAGGAATCTAGTACAGAAAACATTCGAAACCCTCTCGTCTGGGATAACAGACGCTCGTACGGAATGGTACTATGCTGTATGAGCATCGACGCATCGAAGCATCGCCAATGCTTTGCTAGACCTGCACCGCCTCGCTCAGCATCAAAGTACTGACCTTCGCTGAAGGCAGAAAGGGTTGGCGGGCGGGACAGAAGATCGAAAGGGGTAAGGCCAGAGGACCGCCAGCCAGGAACTCTTGAACCACTCGAGAGAAGAAAATATTAATTATAGCCAGACGATGATTCTGGCAATCGGTGCGACACGGAACGACCACGGGCGAACGGAAAACTCGAACCTGAATTCGAAACAACCAACCATCGAGCACCGCCGAAGTACCGTCGAAGATCCGCAGACCGCGTATATGGTTGTAATCTTCCGTTCCTGCCGACTGCATCGCTTGGATCTCGGCTGGCATGCTGTGGTAGGAAGCAACGCAGACTGGCTTCACCGACGGCCGACACGCCGTCATGGAGCTCAGCTGCTGCTACTGCTGCTAGACAAACTCCTACCACTGGAAACTGGACTAGGATGGCATCGGCCGTAAAACATGATCTACGGTGGTGCGCGCACCACTCCGCAGGTTGATATGTTGCTCGATGTGGTTGCTTCATCAAACCTTCCGCACAGCGGCACAAGACGACTTCCGATGCAACAGTGTACGGATCGTGACAGCAGTACAATAGCTTGCCTCCAGAGTGCGGCCCAGCAGAACATGTCAGAACCGCCCATCTGCCGTCCATATGTTTTGCGATCGATAGTTGTTCCGATACCGCACCGACCACGACCGAACGGCCAGTTCACGACGCAGTACCAAGCGATGTACCGCGATTCCTCAGCCAGAGATCGCGTTTTCATTGTAGCGTTTAATTAATGATATGGCCGCGCCCGACCGCCAAAGGTTGCTGCACCTGACTGTTCTATTTTCGTGCCGCTGGCTGTTGATGCTGCTACTGCGTGCGTGTCACTGCGTGTGGAGTGAGGTCGCGACCAACGACGCATCTGTGATCCGGTGGCTTATTTTAGAAGTCTCGCGAATCCAACTTATTTCATTCATAAGTTGCGCTCCATTCTGCCCATTCGTAGTTGCCAGGGAAAAGCCGGGAAGAGCAAGATGCACAACGCCCAACCCAACAACTCCAAGGTGACACTGCGGGCCCGGTGTGTGCGGTGAGTGCACGCATGTGCTGCTGCAGATCGAACACCCCCTCGAGTAGTTGCAGTTGGTGCAGACTCCCATCCGAAGGAGGGATGCCATTGACTGAGCGTTCGTGAAGGTACAAGTAAGGAAACGAAGCGAACGAACGGAACTCGCGGTTCGCGGTAAGCGGAAATGAGCTTCAATTACTATCATCTTCATTTGCCATCTTCAGCCACCACGTGCGTCGAGTCCCCTAGCCTTTCGGCCAACCGGTGCAGAACGATTCCGTGCACGCAGATCTTATGCCGAAGAGCGCAGCACTCAGGCAAGGCCGGATGAGGTCGGTTAAGCGTGGCGCGGTGCGGCTAACACTCCGCTTTTGCAATCGGCCACCGGTTTGGTTTGGGATCCGAGCAGAGGGGGTAGGCAAGGCTGTGGTAAGAATTAAATAATTTATGGCAGAGCTAAATTTGTCCCCGACAAGTCGAGCTCCCGCGAGGATCGCAACTGCAACGATGTGTTCCCGGAGAACCCTCTTGCAATCGGTGCTACTCGCCGGGATTTCGATTTGATCTCCGTTTGCTCTGCTACAGATCAGGCAATGGCCGGCCATGTTCTAGTGCCATCCAGTCTAATGCCAATCGAAGAGAGTCTGGTCACTTCAAACCCGGAAACTCGACACATCAGCATCATCATCATTCTCAACCATCATGAGCAACAACAACAACATCTTGATCCGAATTCCGCGTCCAACGCATTCCGCCGGCGTCCGTTCGGTGTGATTTAGTACGTCGAGATTTTTCTCTCCGACTCCGATTTCTGCGCGCCAGTGGCGTATTCCGTCGTTCTGGCGGTCTGCAGTTCCGTGCAGCAAGTTGGAAGTCTCGATGCAACGCATTCCAACATCCATCCGTCAGCCCTTCCGATATCTGTGTTATTGACTGTTCAATTAGCCTCCCATTAACCTTCTGGTCGACTGCAGAACGCACGCTGATTCGTGCATCGTGTCAATTGGATTGCGAAGAACCAACATGATGAATGTGTGTACCGAACAGCAATTGAAACAATCGAACCCGGTTCCTTAGCTGCTGGATGTACTCTAGAGGATCGACTGCAAGTCCCTTTTTATCGAGCGGATTCGAGTCGAGTCTGGAAGTGGAATGGCGTAAAGAATACGTACTGAACGTGCTACCCACCGCTATAAGCAACTCCTAGACTCTTTGGTACTATGTTGGGATCTGCCACAAACCTTCCAACGCAATAACGATTGCGATCACTCCCCACGTACGATCGCTGCTGGTTTGCCTCCCTGCCGAGCGAATACCATACGCCGGAAGCGAACATTACCAAGATGTCGGCAGGCACCAGTCGCGAAGGTGTGTCTAGAGAGTTTGGTGTTCTGTCTTTGCCCAGCCCGACCGGCCATGTCCGGTAGCAGCGCTGATGGTTTATTTCCTCCGTCAGTGCGAATAAAATCATCATCATGATCATCATCATGATCATGATCGGCCAGAGGCGAGAAGAAGGAACAGGAGGAGATGCGCTATTTTCAACACCTTCCCATAAAGCTCGGGTAAATAAACAATTCCAATTGCCGATTCCAGGCCCCCAAGCCGCATCGGAATTCAAGGTGTCAATGTAAACAGGAGGTGCCTCCACCGCACAGTAGCAGTAGTCGAATGAAATGCCGGTAATGTCTCAGAACTCCACCCTTTTTTGGTCGCCCTGTACTTGAGGCGAGCGGATTTGGATAGAGTATCGGATCAATTCGCGAACCTTCCGATGGCGACACAATGCCAACGGTAGCCTGTCGGTGCTCTGTCACTTGGCCGATAGTCCGTCAGTCTCGGTTGCAGGTGTGCCCGCACTACAAGTCGTTAATGTCCCGTACCCGTACATGGGTCATGTGTGTCGCTGGCTAGATTACTATTCTGGCGACGTGTCGCTTCCCAACTAAGGATGTGGTCGATCGATGGTTGACGCACGCATACCATCCCGGCGGATAGACCACCCCGGCTCCAGGCCACAACCGTTCGTCACTTTACGCCGCAAAACGAAAACCCAAACGCTAAAACGATACCCCGGGGACTAAACCTTTCTTAGGTCGGCTCTATCGCGATCGTTTTCTAGTAACTGGTAGCCCGAGGGAAGAACTCATCTCATCGCGTGCCTAGTGTGTGTGTGTCTGCGTAGGATTATGTCACTTGCCGGTCTGATCGTGTGGCATTTAATCAACTCGCTCTTATGCCGGGTCGGGCGTGCATGCCATGCCATGCTTGTGGTTGATTTCATTTCGCGATCCTCCCCCTTGCTTGGGGCCATCTGTATGTTGCTTTCACCGCAAAAACGGGCCCGCCACACCGACACGGCTACCGATGATAGACAGCCGGACGACACTAGACTAGACGCTCTGGATGAGGCACGCTCAAGATGCGGTTTGCGGTCACCGGCCTGGAGTAACATTTTTCGGTCCAAGTGAACCTGGTACCAAGCACGCTCGCTCCTAAACGGACGACCCTAAGACGTGCTGTGGCGCGAGCGGTTGTGGTGTGATAGATCGCGCGAAAGGACGGATAATTATCCGACGACAAACATATCATTTGGTTAATTATTTTAAGTGATCCAAAGGCCGTTTCGTTGTAGCTTTCGGCTGGCTCGAGGAGAAAGAGCGGTGGTACCGCACGAAAGTAGAATACCACATGAGAGATGGCCGCGATCGTTAGTCCCGGGGCATTTATGTATGTTGGCGGAACCGTTTTTTATGCCCAAAGAAATCTGTGGATCGCCCAGGGATTCATGGCGAACCCAATTTATTTGCGCACCGGTTTACTTGTTAACCCCTCAGTTAAGCTCCATTTAAATGTCGTTCAAGTAGCCACGGCCACCACTGAAACCGGTAGCGATCCATTATATTCTGGCCACGTACTGCTCCGATCCGAATTTAACGCATACCACCGTCTCGCGTGGAATGGAATGTAACCCCCAGGCGAACGATCTTGATCCGGAGAACAATGGTTGGTTGCGTGGTGCGTATTCCCCCGGCGCGATTTTGCGATTGTTAGTCAGCACCGCACGTTCTCCGGAGCGCGCGATCACCAAAGAGATCATCCCAATTCCGTAGTCCGTGCCAGTAACCTTGATAATTAGAAATCATCTTTAACCTGATTTTCTAGATTAATCCAACCAAAGTGGCCGAGGTAGAAGCATTAACTTGACACTGACTTTGTGTTGTAAGTGAAGCTCATTAACGGCATCGACTCTAAGAGCTCAATGGAATCGATTTTGTTAAAACATTTCCCTTCGAATCACTACCATGTCAATCGGCACTGACGGTCCGGAGTCCCCGGTTCTGAACGTGCTACGAACGCTCTGAAGATGATGACGACTCGGTCGCGCGCGCGAGAAGTCAACCTTCACCGATGGCGCCATCATCTTACAGGCGAGCTGTTCTCGAGACACCCCATCACATCATCCGCTACAGTTCCCAGAAGCGACAGACGGGACGTTGTCTGTGCGATGACGGTGAAACGGTATCAGCTCGATCCCATCCATCCATCCATCCAGCTAGGGACGATGTCTAAGATGAGTCTGCGAGAAGGGGCACAAACCTAAAGCGCGCAAACCTCCACTCGGAAACGTTCGTCGTCGCCAGACTATGCAAGGGGAAAAAAATAATCACCACGGATCATTCGTCATACACCGTCATCGTCTAGCCAGCCGTCTCGGGTTCCATTCTTGTGTTTCACGTAAAAAGTCAATCTCTTGTTGCTCCTCCTTTTAACTCTCCGCCCGATTTCGCGGAGGTTAAATGTAATTCGGGTACGCATTAATCTGCTGGAGACGTGAGGCAAGTCAAATGCCGCCGGTTGACTCACTCGACCAATCGGCCAAAAACCAGTCACCCACCCACCCCGACAACGACCAGCCGGGATGGTCTGGAAGAGAGGCTGCGCAGATCGCATCTAATAAAGTGATGCGATCGCGTAAACAAATCATAAAGGCCCACGGATGTAAACATCGAGTTAACAAACGCAATAAAAAAAGGGCAAAAAGCGCGATAGAGACCGGCGGCTGGTTGGCTTTCGGCAAGCGCGGAATCTCTTCACTTCGTCGGTGCCTCGGTTGGTATTAAGGAAGCGAAATGGACCGTAGAAGGATCACAAAAAAACACACGACCACGGCGGTCTGCTGATGCAAACGGCGGTGCAGCATTGGCCGTATGATGGGGTGAGCATGGGAGGAAGAGAGTGTGAGGGGGACTCAATTAATCATGCAGTGAGCGCGGCAGCACGAACGAAACAGCCTCAACGCACGGGACAGTGCACAAGTGCTTCTGCATGTTGAACATTATGCTCCCGGGTGGATCTGCTTAGCCGGTGGCCATCATTACAACCATGGCTATCCAATTCCTACTTCCCTTCTTTTTCTCTCTCCCTGCGCCGATGAGTTTAGTTCAGTGCGGAAGTTGACCAATTGGAGGGTAGCTTCCGGGCTAGGCATCGGCATGACCATAACAGAATGAGAAACCAATAAATGTGCCTTTAAATGCCCGGCAACCAGCTGCCTTAGGGCGGGGTGATCAAGTCGATCTTCCACAATCATACGGTTGGGTGGTCTAACTGTTTTGCCGACAAAGCGCGAGCGCATCCGAACTTCGAACCAGCGATCGCACAACAGCCGTTGAGGTTAAGGACCCTGGCGATCGTTTGCAGATGATGCTTTTGGATGGCAGTCACACAGACACACACGCAAACAAGCTGGTGACGGAAGTATGTGGTACCGGAAGATCGCGATCGATTGGATCGTCTGACTTCAGGCCCCATTCTAGCAAACCGACACGTGACTATGGCGCTTTGCAAACTCTTCTCTTCATGCTCACGCTTTTTTCGTCAGTGCGTCAGTGGGCCTGCGTAACAAAGACGAAGGGAGCCGTAATTTATAGCTTCAATTATCCGCCAGACACGTTGGCTGATGCTTTCCTCCCCAAGACGCCACATGAGATCGTCTTCTCCGATCCGGGATGGATCCGGTAGTATACACGTTCGTTTCCAAAAGTGCCACCAGGAGCACACGCACACACGCTCTTTGTAATACGCAATTCCTTCTTTCCTCGAAAAAAGAGGCCATTTGGTCGGAAGACACGAAATCGGCAACAAAATATCATTTTTCACCGAGCAAACCATAATGAGACACATTGTTTTGGAGGCGAGGTCGCCTATACACACCCGGCATAGGCGCCCGGTTATAGTCAACTCAAGTCAAGCTCGTGGATGAGTTCAGCAGCCTACGGAGCGCTGTTGTGCTCACGGACAACTCCAGGCCACCAGGCGTTGTCACCGTTTTGCTCTGCTATTCTGATTTGTTCCTTTTTTAAGGGGACAACATTACAAAGAAAAGACGATGAGATAAGGGCACTGCAGTGACTGATCGGAGAGTGTTTAATTAAGGGTACTGCTGGGGAGTGCGAGCAGCATCGCTGGCCACTGGCACTGAGCCATCATAATCTTGCTTCCAAGGTTCGCTGCCAATAATGTTTCGTTGCACGGTGCGGGTCAAGCGGCCGGAAATTTGGCCGGAACGCTCGACTCGAATGGAAACCGAATGGCGGAAAACAAAACACACGCGCACACACGGATCCTAGAAATTGCAAGCTTGTGGCGTGGTGCAAACATCGAAATAAAACATCAAACCAACCATGCCGGCAACCAATCGGCGGCGCTACAGGATGGCAACTGTTGCTTTACGTCAAACCATTAAACACGTATCCAGCGGATTGCGTGTGTTCCGAAATGAAAGGAGCAAAAAGGAGGCCCAGAAACAGGAGGTCACACGCCGGACCGTGCCGGGAAATTGATCCCGCATCTCAGTCGCAATTGAAAGGAGTCGCTGTATCGCGTGGCGTTCGCGCAGCACGTCACCGGCTGGTGCTGCCGCAGAGGTCACCGCCACCGTCTGTTGGTCCTAATTCCGTCACCCGGTTCTAAAAATATCGCATTCTGCTGCCAAAATGGTTCCGCATTTGGCGGGTTGACGGGGTCACGCACCAATTACCGTGATTGGATCATTTAATTAAAACACATTCGTGTGACCCTTTCGCTGGTTCGATGGTCCGCGCTGGAGAGTTCGAATCTGTCTTCGAACATTGACCTCGAATTTAAACAGATTAGCGAGGCCGTGGCACAAGCTACTCGAGTGTGATTTACGTTCCTCAAAACAACGCCACTTACTTAAACGTCCAGTCACACTTTGCTCTGTTCCGTTTTCCACACTCCAGAGTGCGTTATTGGTCCGGCACGACAGGATCCTTCGCTTTAACCCTGCGCAGCAATTTGAGTGTTGTTGCAGAAACCCCGTTTCTAAATCGAGAGCAAGGCGATCGTACACCCGCACCCTATCGCCAAGGAAAGGCCATTCGCGCGCGCTCGCTACATTGTTGGCCGCGTGATCACGCGCGAGGAAAACTCTTGCCATTTCCATAAACAATCTGCCCGAGTTCGAGCGGCAAATGACACCAGCGTAGAACGGGGCCGTTGGAAAAGCCCGCTCAGATCAGGCCTCAAGTCTGGTCACTCTCTGACGTTCGCCCAATTACTGTAAACATTGGCTTCCTGTGCAAAACTGTGCGTCCGTAAACTGTGCAATGCCAGAGTCAAGGAGCCGGATTTTGGGTACCAATTGTGCACGGCGCCAAACGGCCAGAACACAATGGCTGTTGGAAATGCGAGCGTACGTACGGGACGCCGTTATCCTTGAAGTGCCTCAATGGGTTTTGAGTTGGAATTCGGTTTCAAGCGCGTCCGCCTTGACGTCGTTCACACAACGGAGTGGCTGGGCGGATTTGAGTGTGCACCCGTGGAAACACATTTGCAAACACCGTAAACGAGAAAATGGAATATCGAATTTCCCACCGATGGGTGTGTGTGCTTGTCTCTAACCTAAGAAAATATCTCTTTCCACCCACGGATACAGCTGTACCTTGATGGTCGATGGGGTGCGAAAGTGAAATCTCGATGAAGGAATGAAGAACGACCATCTTCGGATACTGCTGCTACTGCTGATGATGATGACGGTGATGGAATGTGACACGTTTTTTGGGGACCCCGTTTACCGCTGGTGCGCGCTCCTGCTATGTGTTTTCGCAACGCAAGTTCAAAAACTGTTTTTCCTGCCAGCCCAACCATGTGACGGAAGTGCTTGAAATGTCCGTTTTCATCCCCTGTCCTGCCACCACAACCACCATTTTGTATTGTTGCATGGCGCGTCAAGGAGCTAAACGCTGATCGGATGGAGCGGTCCCTCAACATGAAAACTAATGAGCCAAAGGCGCCAAAAAGTGTCAACAAAATGTGTTTTTTTGGGGAATTCTTTCCGCCACCTCCGCGACTCCACTTGGCGGAAGCTGTCATTAATCAAAGGAAGATGTCGCGAGATACTTACCCAAATTGATCCGTATCGTGTCGGGGTCGGACGATGACAGCTTGTACGTTGAAACCTGGCCCACGTGCGAGCACACTAGCAGGAGCAGCAATATTAGCAGCACCGTGCAGACACGGCACAGCCTACCGGTCAGATGGTTTACTTCGGTGATGGGCACCATGATTTCCTCCGGATTTTTGCAGTGAAAGATTCTTCGAAAAACACTCCAATCACCTGTTTGCAGTAACGCAAATCACTTACGGTTCCTCTTCGTCGTCACTGTTCGTCGACTTTAGACCCACAAAGAGCACCACGTCAGTTATCGATTCCACGCACTTGGCATACATTCGACGATCCTCATCTTTGGCCACTTTGGCATGATCTTCATCACTACTCGTCGTCGTCGTCGTCGTTGGCGGCCACTAGTCTGTGAAACGAAACAGGACACATTAAAGTGATTATTGAGCGACGGTTCTGCGACGGCATGGCGAAGGCCAGACACTAATCGGTTGGCTACATAGTTGCAGAGACACGACGCGCCGTCTCTTTGAATCCGAATCCGAAATCAACCCATTCCCATGCTCGGGACGTTCCGATTCCCATAACAATAACATCGGTCCAGCACATCTGTGTCAGGCGCGACTACCACTCCCGCGAAAACCACTCGCGAACTACACGATGGCGCGTTGTTATCATCCGCCGACGCCGGCCTGCCGATGATAGGTACCGCCGCCGCCGACCGGGATCATGGGGCAGCGATTTTATGCGTACCACATCCGCCACGTTTTATGACCGCAACCGCAACAGAACCTCGTCCGAATCCGGCGGCCCAAGGCCACCGTGCGTGAAGGATACGCAGTGAGAACGCACACATGTGCAGTCCCAGCCAAGCCAGACCAACGGGTTCACTCGCTCGGATCCTTTGGGCCGAGATTCCAAAGATCCAGAGAACCGTTTCAAGAAACGCCCAGTCTGTGGCGGTATCTCTTGTAATCTGCTGCCAGTACGGTTCGGTAACTGATATCACGGTCACGGAACGGGTTCGTTTATCCAATCGCACCCAGGGTGTCCTGGCCCTGGAATATGTGGGTTGATCGTTGCCGAAACTTTATGAAGCGCAACGGGGATGGTTCCGCCGAAAAACCGTTTGTTAGCGCGGCATCCTCCCAAACTTTGTTTAACGAACTCTCGATCCCGCGGGTTAGGTTATTAGGTTACGGCTGTTAAATGGGCCAGAGGCCGACAGATAGAGGTAGGCAGACAATAAAGAAAGGATTAACATGTTTTTTTTGTCTCCTTTTTTGAGGAATGAAATCTCCGTTTGTGCCGCAACACGTACTGTGTGCCAGGATTAGGGACCGCGTAGTTCCTCACACGGTCTGTTGTTTCACGAAAAGTAAATATTATTGTTAATGAGAAGGCGGGAACTCGCCTGACGATCGTTGTATTGCCTAGCGAAGGATAATCGCCGCGACCTACCTCAACCCCAACATTGAATTCCTTCCTTAGCTTCCTTTAAATGCTTCCCAATTAACACAACAAGTTCACCCCAACTCCGGCGTCGCATCGAGTCACATCGCCATGCTGTGACTCTCGGCTTAGGGCCGACATCGATCGACACACATGTGGTTCCACCGTTCCACGATGCAAAATCGGCGGCTCGGCTCGAGAAACTGCACCCCAGGACACTCGAGTCTCTTCTAAAGCCACACTTCCTTCTAATGACCGTAGAAGACAAAGCAGCTTCCAATTCAGCCTCGCGTCGCCCATTGGCCTGACCAGCCCAGGGCCTGGACCGTACTCGAGAGCCTCGAGACAGTCGATCCTTAAGGATCCTCTTGAAAAAATAAAAATAAGGCGCAACATGCAAAGTAGGGATCGCGCCAGCAGGGTCCAGCAGCAGGGCTGGGACAGCAACTCCAACCGGGTACTGTACGTCGATCCCTAATTATCCTCCTCAACGAAAAAGGCCAAGAAACGGTTTTACCATGGCTCACTCGCTGCCTGCTTTTGCTACTCCGTCGCATTGATTCCCTTACAACACCCACCCTCGCTTTCGGGGACGAGAAAAAGGGAAATGAAAAATTACCCAAAAATGGCCCTGGTGGTGCGGCCTGGTGTCCATGTGTTTGCTCTCGTTGGCTCATCCTTTTCAGACCATCCTCACCATCCTCGAGAGGACAGTAATTGTGGCCAACAGACAACACGGTGCAGCCAGCTCTGCCAGCCGACCTCTGGCTGCTACTTGGTTTGTGTGAGCGACAAACCAGCCAAAAACCGTCAAACCAGGCCACCGTCATACACTCCATACACGGCGTCCCAAAACTCCCGAAAACAAAAAAAAATACACCCCGAACGATGCAGCATCGCGAACTGCAACAGCTCGGACCGATCTCGAAGATCTTGTTTTCCCCTTTTTTCGAGTGTTGCGATCCGATAGCATTGAGCCGTTGAGCGATAAAGTGCACCGTGGCATGGCCGAAAGTGGAGTGCCGATGCTGAAGAAAGTCAATTGTTCTGCCGTGATGTCGCGCGGTACTGGTACCACTTCTTATCCGTTGGCGCAAAAGTTTATGGAGTTTCCTGTTGCCCCGCACCGTTGTGGCCCAAATAGCACCTCGTAAATTATTCAACACCGACCGGCAGACCGACGTCGTAGACCGAAAGAGCAAACCCACTCGAGCGAGTATTACATTGGACGGAGGAGAAATTAACAACAAAAAAAGAAGGACGTCAAAATACTGATCTCATAAGGGCACAACAACTCGTCATCACCATCGTCACGGAGTGCGTCAGTTGAACGTCTGCTCCTGCACCCCTTTTTTTTGTTCAAGACGTTCGTCGCATAAAACTGTGCTGGTATGTCGGTTCGGTTCTCCCGTACTCCAGAGATTCATCGCTGGCATTATCACGCACGGAGTCACACTGAAAAGAGCGTAATATTTGGCCCGGATTTTTTTCTGTGTTACCCCCTCCATCCGTCCGGTCAAGTCCCGAAAGTAGCATTCAAATTTGCGTCGCACCAAGGCGATCTCTGTCCGCGTCGAACGGACGGATGAACAACGGACCGCATTGTCGATTGTCCGCGGTGTGGCTCGTGCTGGTAATGTCCCCAAAAAATCACAGTACAAAGTAACTCCTAGCACGGACCGTGGCCATGGCTGAAAACAATCAAATTTATGCTGGACACGCGTTACTGGTCGACTGCTGGCGAGAAGACGACTAGTGACGAGCCGCTGGATTAGGGGCAGAGAGCATAAAGAGAGGCTGCCGGGTATTCGCTGCATGGAATTCCTTCATGAAAATCCCATTCCCATGGCCAAGCAAGTGCCGCTAAATCTTGGCTCGATTTGAAACAATAAATCAGTTCTTCTTCTCCTGCACCTCCTCGACCTAACTGCGACTGACACACAGCAGGGCAGGGTCGCAAATGGCCAAAACAAAGCCATTACTGTTCTTAATCAGTGACCCTTCATGGCCTCCGGGAATGGAACATCTTAATTCGATGCCGAAAAATACCCAAACCGAGACCTACACGAAAATTGAGATCATTGCCACTCGTAGCTCGTTGGCTGGGTAACATCTGGAGCCGCGCCCCACTCCAGAAGTGAAGTAGGAGATTAGAAGCGCATCTGAAAGGGGTTATCGTGGTCCCTAGCTCACTGACACACCCTCCCCGATGACCCGGCTACCGTGCGTACACCATCATTACGGCGAGATCAACAGCCATCGTTAAGTGAGTGACATTTTTCGGCGATCCAAACAGCAGCAGCCAACATCCGAAATGGTGGTCACGCGGTAGGGCATACTGCTTCACCATCAAACCCACGGAGCGCGCAAGATTTGATTTAATTCAATTTACTGACTCCGAACTCCGGAGGCAAGGCCCCTACGGTTGCTTTCGTGGCGGTACTGCGCGTGCGATGTATCATGGCAGGCCCACATGAAACGCTCCGGGCTCCGTACTCCGGATCCCAAAACATGAATCACTGACAACGGCTCACGCCTGGGAATCGCACCCCAATAAAACTGATCCGGGCCGGAGATAGTGGCCCTGATCGTTTGATTAATAGCATAATTATGGTTTGCTCGATTCGTTCACCAGCGGCCAGCTCACAGGGACTGAATGCAACCAGCATGACAATCTGGAATCACGGCCACCACGCGGGGATGATCGACATCGACATCGATGTAATCGAATCGTCGGTATCCTTGGGCCCATTCTCTTCGCGCACAAGATTGCAAGCCGGCTGACGTTGCGGCCCCCGGACGACAATCGGATTGGAGCAGGCGCGTCAGGATGCCGCCAATTTGTCGTCGTCGTTGTTGTCGGAGGCGGCGTGTCGCAAGTCAGCTGTCCGCCCGCGCAACGCCGGAGTGCCATTTCCACGCTCTCGAGGGACCCTTTCGCAAAACACTTGAGCAACTTGGGACGCTGCCGCTGCTGCATGCGCTGGCTGGTGTGTAGTAACACGGCACATCAAGTGGCATTGCCCCATCGCAGCTGTCAACTTGGCGTGTCTCCGCGTGCACTTGCCAATCGTTAGAAATACGCGTAATCCACGCGTCTTTCGCGGTGCGTTGCGGGTGCGTCGTGTCACTTTACACACTACAGAGGGGGCACGTGACAGTTCCATTTGCTTCGCCACACTCGTAGATCACACCGAATGGATGGTCGGTTGGACTCGCTGGGGTTCGCTGGCTGGCTGGCACTCCTTCACTCGAGTGCACCTCACCGCAGCGCGTGCTGGCGCATAAATTACACTTCGAACGGCTACCGAACACGCTTCCGACTGATGGATGGCCGGTCAACTCCTTCGCGGTGACATCGCGCCA
>NC_064877.1:22297500-22300000 GCF_943734665.1 Anopheles aquasalis | reverse complement strand
TTCGTGACGTATCCGCTCACAGCATTTCCGTTTCCCTTGTTTCATGTGCTCCCTTCCAGCCCGCATGCAGCACGTGCCATTCGCAATTCGTCGCGACATCGTGCTGCCTGCCGGCTACATTAAAGTTTTGATCTTCCTTCCGGTTAATAATTTCAACGCGGCCAACTTTCTCTATTCCTTCGCTCACCTCCAACCAGTCCACCAGCATACCAGTGTTTCCGGTTCGAGACCACGGAGGCCACTAAGGTTTACAGTTTCCGCAGTACGCGACCGCGCACACATCCGGAAAATCCATCCGGTATCATCAGCATCATCAGCATCATCATCATCAGCAGCAACAGCAGCATGATCCGAGTTCGCGTGAATTCTTCCTCCAAAAAGCAACAAGCAGCACCGCAGCGTCTCCGATCCGACAACTTCCGAATGCACCGACCGGATACGTCATCGTCATCGCACGTCAAACGATGCGATTCGATTTTCATCACGCGGTGCGTGGTGGAAAACCTGCGCTTCCTGTTATGGCAGAGAACGGTTCTCCCTTTCTTCCTTCGAGGGAAATCGGCGATCGAAACGAGGATCGAATGATGATGCGTTAGCGAGGGGTCCCGAGGGAAAGCGACTACCGGTCGTCGATGTTTTATTTCATTTTCTAGTGTTTCATCACAATTTCCACGCTCCCTTTGTTAGCTGCTGATGCTGCTGCTCTTGATGATCCCTGTGTCTCGTCGATGCAGTCGCTCGGGTGACAAGCAGTTGTAAACATGACAGCTTAATCACGTGAGACGAGTTCGTCGAGACCGGACGACGCTACGGCGGCTTTGTTGCCGGGGCGAGCACGTGCGCCAACCATGGTCACATCCGGTATGCACCGTTTCCACCAAAACCCTCACTCCTCGCCCCATTTTCCATTCGTCATCGAACGGCCTCGGCGAAGAAAGTGACAAACCATTTCGGTACCTTCGTTCCCCCGGTGAGTATCAACTTATCTGTGTGCTCTCGCGGGGCTGTCGCGTTCTACGGCATTCTTCTGTCTGTCGAGGTGAGAATTGAGGCCAAATGGTCACATCACACCTCAGCCTGCCACCACCGTAGCGCCCTCGTGCCAACCCGTGGGAAGTGACGGGCACGGTGCGCCAGATTGCGTTGCACACCGGAGGTTCGAGACATTTATTTTCGAACAAACGAGCGTTCCCGGTGCTGCCTAACTGGACGTCAGCTTTTCCGCTTCCCCGGGGGGATGCCCGGTTTTCCCGGGAGGACGTCACTCGTCGTTCCTGCTCGTCCGTCAGCACATCCGCGATGACGTGGCCCACTCCCACACGCCCAGCCCAGCATTGCAGCGAGATATTATCGAAACTTTCGGATTATGGGGTGGAAGTTGGGGATGGACATTGCAACAGTTTAGCTTGTCTAAGCAGAAGAAGACAAATGAGCCGGGCGTGATCATGATCATGTCGCAACGCTTAATATTATCATTCCGCATGATCGAGCGAGTCGTTTAGCGCTTTTCAATGGAATTTTCTGATCTCATACATCCAGTGAAATTGTTGCTAAAACCAAAAAACGTTTTACCGGACCGGGGTTCCATTAAATACGGAATGGAATAGCTCACCCATCATTCTGTAGAGCAAGATTTTAATCAGCGATACACGAGTAAGGAAAAGGAAACTTAATATCAGTCATCAATCCATCGATCGTTCGATCTCTATGAGCCGTGGCGCCTATACCGACCCTTTCGATTCTACAATGTGCTCAGTTTATAAATAATAAATTTACTCCATAGTTATACTAAAAGTGGTGGCTGATTCATTAACTCACCATAAATACACTGCACGAGCCAGTTGGTCAAACTCACTCAGCACCTACCGGCAGTAGCTGCTCCATTCCAAGTGCTAGTACATTGGTTAGCTTACCGGTGTACACGAAAAGACTACACCCGACCGCCTTCTATGCCACTCTTTTATTAACTGCAAACGATGCCCCATTTGAAATGATCGTTAGCTGGGCCAAAATTCTCGGACTCCCCGGAATGCGGGGTCTATTGTTGCCTGCTTTACGTTCAATCCTTCGTCATTTCTAACCATATTGTTTCAAAACATGATTTCGACACATTATGAAATTGTTTAAATTTATGTAATACATTCATTAAATTGAGAAGGTATTTGTGGGTCATGGAATGTAGCGTCACCCCCCTCTAAACAGGTTGACAATCATCTTAAAAATGTTAATTTATTTGTTATTCATCTTTGCTAGCATGAGTCAACGAAAAGCGACCTCCGAAGAAGGTAATGGCTGTAGCAACACATAAATTTTGTGCTAAATATACATTTCTCGAAGTGGGCTATCGAAACAGGTACACAAACCGACACAACCGCATCATCACCACTCTCACTGGCGTAGCTATCACATTCTGCCCCCAACAATCGATAAATTAAAAAAATTCTCCCCTTTTGTTTGGGATCGGCCTGGCGCCGGCCCGAGAATTGAATTTCTTAGATCG
>NC_064877.1:22285000-22290000 GCF_943734665.1 Anopheles aquasalis | reverse complement strand
GCACCTTCACCAATCGACGCATGAAGGAACACAGACCCCATGCACATAATCTGCACGCGTGCATCCTCCATGCCCTAGCCTTGAACGAGGGTACGCAAACAAACTGCGACCCAGGCAGGATCCATGCATTGTGCCAATGTATGTTTGTTTGGTCATGTACGTACCACTACAGCCGGTTCTCCTGCGACCCTCGAAGATGTTACTCCATCGTTGACACCGACGGCCGCGTGTGCATTCGTACCAAGGAGACTTGAATGCTGTTTGCCTGCTGCTGGCATCGGAGCAAGCGCACGAAAAACCGGAAACGGGATACTCTACACGGAACAGGAACCTACCTCTTGGATGGCACTGAAATTGTCCACGCAATAGCCGAACCATATAAATACAACACCGAGCAACAGCTACCGATCGAATATCACGATCGAGCGGGCATGCCACTTGCCCGTCTCTCCCTATACTCCGTTGGAACCATAAATCCTTAAATGTGACGGATTTTATGAGCCTCACGTTGCTCTAGCTGGGTGGTTTGTGTTAATACTGTGAGGCCGGTGGTAGAAGGAGCAATTCGAACGATCAATAAAATCGGCTTACGGTACGCATGCCACGTGTTACGGGCTTGGTTGGTTGGGGGGGAGTGGAAAATTGAGAAAGACCGACTCGATCAGACTATCTGGGGCCGAGAAGCTGCCCGCGATCGTCGACCGCGTGATGTAACCTGATGAATATCCACCGACGGACCATGGCGGTCGGTCCTGCCATGTCCGCATCGCACTGTTACGCTATAAATAAGTCGTTCGCTCGATTGCTAGCCAGTGTTTTGTTTAGAGAGCCTTTTTAATAGTCAAATCAAATGTTTAACATTTAAACACTAATGCACAAGGTGTATTACAACAGCGCGCGTTCATCTAGCATGACAAGCGTTTGTTTTTTTGGTGCAGAGCAGCACCAGACAGGACAATGAGGGACGATCCCAACTACGACGTCTTATCATGCTCCCAAGCGTGTAATGTTGTGGGACCGTATTGTTGAATTAGTGTACATAAACATTGTGCACCTTTGACCCGGCCCTAGGAGCTATTATGGTTAGTATGCTCGAGCATAAATAAACCGTAGAACAAGTTGTCCCATTTCCCGCGCCCCATTCACGCGCACAAGTCGCTTCAGCGCTTCGCAATCGTCTCCGCAGCATAATTGTGCACGGGTGTGCAGCGTGTGCAGAGCTGGCATGCATGCTTGTATCAGCATCCAGCACCGACTAGCATCAATTTTCCAGTTAAATCAAGTTTCTTACAAACCAGCTTCTTGGCCATTCAAATCAATTGGCTTCAATTGTCTCCCGGCAGCACAGGGACACGGGAATCGGTGTAGATTTATTTTAATACCATTACACGGTGCGGCACCAGTTGGGTGGGGCATAAAGCAAGTGCATAGAAAATGTCCGCTCGCGAGCATCGATGGTAGGCCGGATCGTTAGATTTCCGATGGTTGCGTGTCACCTTGTCTATGTTTCGAGGGCCGGCATCAGCAAGGATTCCTATAGCTAGCCAAGGCGGCCCATCTTGGCTACCGGCCCATTTGCTTCGGTACAATTGACTTTGATTGAGTTTAGCTCTAGCACATGCGATTGCCACCACTAGACCGAGCCCGAATTGGAAGTGTACCCAAGATGTTTTCCATCCGTCGTTGCAGGTTGTCCAACGGCAAAACAAACAAACAGACCGACAACAATCACTAAAATGTTTGCACGACCTCAACACTTGAAACATACGAATGGCAACTTCTATGAAAGAACTCTCGAAAATCCTAACAAGCGCTGTTGAGCAAACAAACCTGCCAGGATGATGTGCCGATGTTTCAAGGGCTAAGGTGGGCTCGTGCCACCAGCAGCTGACATTGGTTTAGAGCCACAGCATCGGAACAAAAGAAGGGCCATCATTAAGATCTAGATAATGTAGGCTGATAGAGTGGCCAGAAGAGTTTGAAAATTCCCCGGGAACCCAGGTAAGAAGGGAGCACGTTATTTATTTCCAGCAATAAATTACCACCAACTGACGAAAGATTGGATGCTGGCCGCAGATAGCACGGGGCTACTGGATATTGCTGCCTTAATCATGTAAACTGATGATGGCCCATCTGATCAGCAGCTTGGGAGGTATCGTGGTTGGATCTTCGTAGAAAGAGGATCACCGTGAAGCTTGTCGATACAGCAAGGCAAACGATAGATGTAAAGAACCTGGACGAATGCATAGCGAAAAAAAGAAAGTTCATTTGTTAACAGCTTATGCGCTGCACATTCGATGAGGTTCTACAGGAAGATCGGCATTAACCGTCGTTGGTATTCTAATTAATGTGTTATTTTCTAACCAAAGAAATGTGACAAGAATTGTTGGACTGAAGGGAAACACTTTGCTGGCGGCCATTTGGTATACAGGATCTTAATCTATCACACCATATCTTTTACATACTCCTTATTGTATAAACAGTGTTTTTTTTGTTGTTGTGCAGAATACGCACCAAAAAAAAGCTATGAAATTGTGACGGTAACGAGATAGACTTGACAGTTTTTATGTCCTCTCAATTACATCCGGACGTAACGCTACACCCTCCAGCACCTTGGTAAACCCGGAAGTAAACGACCGTCAAAAAGAGAAAACATTTTTATTGCTTTCGATCCCATTTTTGACACCCAATTCCGTGCCGACGGCAGAGGGGTGCGTGCTCGAAGGTGTTTGTACCTAGCACCGGTCACAACCCTCCGATTGTTGAGCCCACCTACGGAACTTCCGTCCGGGAGAACGAGGGATCTGGCACAGTCCTCCGAAGGGAAACCGTTGGCACCCCTCACGCTTTAGCTCTAAAGGAAAAACGAATCTCCTCCAGGTGCCATTCGTCAAACGACCATGGCACCCGAGCATCATCATCACTGCCATCACTGCGACGACAGCACGAGGATCACAGGGCACAATGCGGCATTCGTTCCCGCGCAACCGAGGTGCTGCGACCTCCAACGATGGAAACTGGCATCGAATGCATGAGAATATTGAAATACCTGATGGCCTGCATGCTGACGCTGCGTCGAACTCGATAGCAAAGGTTCGGTTACTTCGTTGTTCTCCCAAGAACCAGTGCACCAAGTGGGATCGTGCGTGATATTCGTCATCTTAGGCAAATAGGCAAAATACGGCGCTCTGCTAGCGTCATTGGCATGCATCCTCGGGAAACAGCACGAAATGGCATTCACACGCGACGCTAACCGGAGTCCATACAATGGAAGCCTCGTGTCGCTGGCTCCGAAAAGGGCACGCGACACTGCTTCACTGTTGGAACCATAAATCTGTGACAGGGCAACCGGCTGCTGCGTGCTGCCCTGTTCGACTCACGTTCGTTTCTCAGAAAAAGCTTCCGTTTATGGGATGGCATGATAAGATAGTTAGCGTTAAATATAAACATCATGACTATCACGATACACTTTAGCTTTACCTTTGTCATGGGAATGTTTTACGCCGTGGTTAAAGTCATATAAGAGATGCTAAAAACAACATCTAATAAAATCAATCAACATTTTTTATATCTAAAGTTTTGCAAAACATTCATCTCATATTAAGCAAAGAACGAGAACTTATTCTACTAATAATTTTCAATTTACTAAAAAGTGTGCATCGTGTTATGAATGCATCAGGAAATAGAAATGAGAAGCGAGCATTGAGATTGTCAAGTTTCAGTTTGAGCTTCAACTAAACAACATAGTTTTATTCAAATGCATATCATTATCCTCAACCCATCTTGAAGGATGCATGGCAAAAGAGAAACATGAAATGAAAAAAAAAATGCATAAACATTTCAAGCGCCTTTCGATATTTCTATCGAATAAGCTCGCTTGTCGTGTAGCTAATGAAACTGAGTATAATAAATAATTTCTAGTACCTGTCGTCGAATCCTATCGGACCCTTCTTCATCGATCGATGCATCACGCATTTCCCACTCTCTGCCTACCTACGAGATCATTCCCATGCAGTACGAGTAGCTATTATTGTGCGTGTTTTTTTTTTGTTCTCAACCATTCTCCACACGCTTCTTATGCTCACTTCTACCGTGCCACAAGCCCACCATCCACCGTACGGGGCTGGGATAGCTTCGGGATATTTCATTATCATATCTTATTTACATATTCCAGCTATGTTTTCGCACCGCAGTTGACTTTATCTGTGCTTATCGATTTATTTATTTGCGCGAACACACCTCCCAGCCGGTTGTGGGCGAGTCAACAGACGCGTTCGTTCACGGCAGGGCGTAGAGGGTCTCGAGATAAGCGACATCCAGGACCCAGGACACCGCGTAGAAGTGAGTAAAACAAACGAAGCCTTCTTCGCATGCTGGTCACACGTTCACTAACCGCCAACAGCGCGTCTGGTTCTGTTTTTTGCCGCCAACGACAGACGACGTTACATCGATGCATCGCCATAAACGGTGCTGTAAACATAGGCTGCTGATCATATTAATCGTATCGGAACCTGGCTCAGCGAAAGATTATCGCTGAACAGGCAAACGGAAAATACAGTTTCTGTTTCGGAATTCTTGAGGATTCACTGGCTAGTTCGAAAAGTGCAAGCGAAAATCTCGCTACTCTTTGCAAATTGTACGCCTTTGAAGGACGAACAGTTTTGTTCAAATAAATTCTTGTTATCCGCAACAATACGGATACAAATTTGATGCTAATATGCGTAACAAATAGCCACACATAAGCATCAACTACGGCAACTTACTAATTGAACCATTTGTTCCCATTTGCAAGCTTCAGTTTTGCTAGAGTGTCTCTCCGAGATTAGCTTATTGTTTGCCTCTCTCCCTCTCTGACTATCGCACCTCTGACTATCTCTCCACTCTAAGTAGATGATTTATGAAATGTGATACATTTTGTAATGAATTTTGTTGAAAAGAACTACCAACTGTAAAAAATAAATAAATAACCAACTCCCTCCCTTTACGATTGATAAAGACGA
>NC_064877.1:22257500-22277500 GCF_943734665.1 Anopheles aquasalis | reverse complement strand
CCTGCCAGGTGGATGGACGCTGGCGGTGCAACGATAGGCCAGGAAACAAAAAAGGAAGGTTCAGCGACCCCACCAGAAACTGCAACTGCTGGTCGAACCGGGCAGGAAGGAAGAAAGCGTCAAGAAACAAACAAATCAGCAATCATCACGCACGGCAAGGCGAGGAAACACTGATCCATCGCTAATGGTGCGCGCAGCAGCGGCGAAGTATCGTTTCTCGCTTCAAATGTACCGCACCAACGGGAAGTGGACAAACAGGAAACAAACACCAAAGGTGGTTCAGGAATTAGAATACTAAGCAGCAACGCTAGCAACCATTGGCAGCGGTCCACGAAAGGAAGGTGGGCCAGGCCCACCGGTTTTGAGTGGAACTTTGCGTTTGTGGTCCAAAGACGGAACAACCCATTATGCCGGAACAATGGAGCTGCGGGCACAATCGGGCACGCGACATGCACACCCACTCGCGGTCACCATAGTCTTTCGCCGTTTCCTTCTACGTGACAAAGGCTCTGGCGATCGTGATTCGAAAGGGTAGATGAACGCGTGTTTCCGTAACACGGGAGCTAACTGCTGGAAGCGCGAGTCCAATTTCCCGGGATAAGCCGGAGCCCATACTCGGTTGGTGCTATTCAAATGAAGCCGCTTCACACGCTCCACCTGTTGCTGCACTGTTCACTGGTTGCTGGTTGGTATCGCTTCCTAAGGAAACGTCCGTTAAACCGGTAGCGTCCGTAATGCCGGGTCTGCGTCTTGTAGGAAGGATATACCAAACGGGAACGGGACTGTATTTGAAGTTTTCCCACACCATGCTGCTAACATCCACGTTAGCTAAACTATATCCATGTCATAAATCATCATTAAGAGCAAATGCTTACCGACGGTTTATTGCCCGCGACTGACCGACGAATCTTGCACGACAAACCGAATTTCCAACCCCTTTCCGTTCGCATGGATAACGATAGGATGGATAATGATCGCTGCCAATTTGAGTAGTTTGGCTGAAATCATTAGCAGCGTGAGATTGACGAAATCTCCGCTAGTACCGTTAGCTGCTTGAAGGAATTCACGCCTCAAAACATATCACGCGCTCCTTAACAAGCTGACGACAAGAACCGAATTGAATTGAAAATTCCAGCAACGATTTTAGGAACAGAAAGACGTAGACAGCGAAGATATCAGAGACAAGAATAAAGAGAATCGGAATGGCTACGGCATGGCAGAAAAATCTAGATTCAAGAACAACTTTTCAAAAAGTTTCAGTTTTACTTGTTATTTCTATGCTTTTCATCAATATAAGCTTTAAGGTAGGAATACACGAAGCGTAAACTCTCGTATAAACTCAGAGTGTAATGCCAAAAAGATTATACTTATGTCAAAAAGATTATAGGCCCGCGGAGCGTAAATCCGTGTGTAAAAGCAAGCGTAAACTTAGCACCAACATGAAGCGTAGCGTTATGATGGATTCAATGTTCTTCAATCGCTAATATACAGTAAAAACATCTTAAAATATTAAAGAAGATGTTCAGAAATCAACTTATCTCGTCGATTTATATTTTTTGTGGCCAAAAACACATGTAATTGATGTAATAGCATAGTGTAATTGCAGGTGCACGAATGTAATTGCAGTTGACGTTTCGGTATAAACTTTTATGCGATTATGCCTGCCACACGAAGCGTAAACTTTTTGGCATTACATTCTGAGTTTATACGAGAGTTTACGCTTCATGTATCGCCGGCTTTACAAAACTATGTGAATATCGCACTCGCATCGCCATCGAATGTGCACACGACAATACATACACACAGAGCACAGACGGCGCCAGGCGCGATCGTTTGCATCGTTGGTATCCAACAAAAATGTTATTTTTATTCGACCGACGAGAAATGTGCAAGAATAGAAAGCATCATAAAATCTGTTTCCAGCGATGTGCATCCAGATCACTATTCAGCTTCAGAGCATATTTCTTGACAGGTATTAGTATTAGTCGTTCTTTTTTTAAATAAGCAAGATACGATTGTGATGTACCATCGTTACAACGAAGATCACTCATTATGCAAAAATTATGATACACGGTTTCTTCACATGTTCCCTCGATTGTCTGCCTTGAACGATTGTCGCGTCAAGACAAGTGGAAAACCGGAAACACTTCGTCAAAACATAGCGTGGTCAAAGCATAGCCGGCACTTCACTTCCGTTCAGCATAAATTGATCAAGATCCTAACCAATGCCCCCCCCATACCCTAGTCATCCTTTTTCTTCAGCTTTGTATTAACCTTTCTAATTGATTTGATCGCATACTTTCTTCATTCTTCTCCTCGATTCGTTGTTTCCCGCTGTGTAAACCTGTTCTTCGTTCCTGATTATTTTAGTTTCTATGCGCATACAAATATTTCGATTCCTACCTCATTTATCTTTCAAACCATGAACAGAAAACTCCCTGCGAACACCGACTTGCACCACTCATACAACGTATGGTTATAGTAGCTAATTATTTTTGAGAAAACATGAGAAATATTGTAATACTGGGGAAATCTATCAGCTATTATTAACACGTGTTTTAAATGGTTATTTTAAAAAGCGGTTACATATCAAGAACAGTTCTCGAGCAATGTGTCTATTAATGCATTATTCTCCTTCTCATAAATAAAAGACTTTTATGTTGTACTTATGTTTTCATACGTGTTGCCATGTTGTTAGCATGTTGTTAATAGAAGATCTAAAGAAAATCATTCTTTTCGCTGTAGATTCATCGACCGTTGGTAAATTAACATGCTGCAATCTCAACAGCAGTCAATTTTCAATTCCGCATGCTCACATATTTTACGCCGGGAAGCATACATTTTCCACCTGTCCGTTTCAGACGCTTGATTTTGTTGGTAAGATGCAGTGCCAAGCAAATCCGGGCACGCGCGCTCGTCAAGCAAATGTCAAACTTTAATAACCCTTCGCTAATTACTTTACGCGTCAACGAAGTGTAGGATACGGCATGTTTGCGCCACAAAGAGACCGATAAGAAATAAACCAAATGGTACTGAGAGTAAATATGACTACTTTCTCGTCTGTCCAACGTCCGTCTGATAACCTCGACAGGCGCAAACTGATGTGCAGAAGATTAAGTACCATGAAATCTACAAGCTTCTTCAAGTTAATTAATAGTAAAATCATTAGTCGTACTCTTAAGGACACGGATTATGCACTATTAACAGGATATCATTCTGTTCTTTAATAAATAAATTACATTCACTTAGATTGGATTTAAACGGGGCACACTAAGGCACTTGTGTGTACTTAACGCAGGAAAAAATGGGGAATTTAAAAAGCATGGATGGAAAATTGGATAGTGCCCGGTAAGCGAATATCAGTAGATAGCTCCCTCTCGCGAGTCTACACTACGCATCGACTCTACACTCTGATTCTCAACCCCCACTTCGCATAACAGTGCTCTGGGGTGTAGGGGTTCGTCGCCCCAACATGCTCCCTCCCCCATTGGTCGCGATGGCCGAGACGAGAATACACGAACACGTTCTCATCGCCTACTATATGCGTATCCATTCTGTTTGGGTCGCAGCACAGAAATCCATGCGTAGCGAACACAACAACATTCATTCCATAACCCCTTCTAGTCGGCGGTCTTTGCGGTTTCTGATTGTTTCTTCAATTTCACACCGTGTCTACGCTTCAAAGTGATAAACGATAATCAAAACACAACACTTTTCGGTGCTCTCATCAATCACTCATCACGTGCAGAGAAGGATTGACTAATTGGTGCACCCACAGGCTAGTTAGATGGCGGGTTTACGGTTCTGTGCAAATTTGAACTTTATGTTCCTGGAGGCGGGATCGTTTTTGGACCGTTATCGAGCGGCCAAGGCGGCCGGATTCGGGGGTGTCGAAGGACCGTTTCCCCCCACCGATGTCAGCCTGGAGGCACTGAAGGCTGTGCAGAAGGAAACTGGATTGAAGCAAATATTGATGAACATTGCGTTAGGTAGGCGCTACATGTCTGTCTCAATAATCGCAGGCAATCGCATTAACGAAAATGGTTATTGAAAAACACAGGTGAACTTCCGGCCGGTCAGTTCGGATGTGCAGCAATCCCGGGTATGGAACAGGAATTTCAAAAAAACTTTGAAAATACCATCCAGTATGCGAAGGCCCTTGGGTGTAGCAAGTAAGTTTTGCAGTAGAGCTCGGTGTTGGAGGAACATGATTGTGAGTTATCAAGTGTTTGCATTATGCGTTTGTTGACATTTGCGGCGAATGATAAGCAGGGTGACTTTGAGATGCATTGCTAGCATGCCACAGTGGTTGTATTGGTTAAAGTACGTTAATTGTTGACTTTTACTCCTCGCATCGTCGGTAAAAGGTTCGCCTGCCATGCAAGCGACCCGGGTTCGATTCACGGTCAACGCAACTCATAAAGCTAATTTAAAAAGAGTTATTCGTCTGTAGAACATCCCCCTAATGCTAGAAGTGTTATTTTATTTTTCACTCTTTTTTGCAGAATACACATAATGGCCGGGAAACTAGAGGGTCCTTCCACCAAAGAACACGACGCAACATATCTTGCCAATCTTCGGGCGGCTGCCCCAATCCTTGCCCAGAACAACATTATCGGAGTGATCGAACCCATCAACAAATATGCACTGCCAGGCTACTATTTATCCTGCTACGATAAGGGTAAGACGGTTGATAGCAATTCCAGGAATTCTGCATCCTTTTTCTTTGAATTTCTTTTAGCGCTCAGCATACTTGAAGCTGTCGGCAGTTCCAACGTGAAGCTGATGTTCGACATTTACCATGCACAGCACATCCGAGGGGATCTTACAAATGCGATCAACACGCTTGCCCCACACATCGGTCATATCCAGCTAGCCCAGGTTCCGGGACGTAATGAACCACACAGTGAGGGAGAACTGAACTTCCGGTACATTCTCAATGTACTCGCTACTGGCGGTCAGTATCGTGATGGTTGGATTGGCTGTGAATATCGGCCGGCTAGTGGAACCGTCGAAGGATTATCTTGGCTGCGTGAGTATGGTTACTGGCAGTGACCCACCGGGTTGCTGGTTAACGCGTGGTGTGAGTTCATTGGCAACATCGTGCATAATAAATGTGATCAAATAAAAGACACCAGTAAGTTGACTAAACCATTCAATTATTAAACCATTAGGCCAGGGTGTACGTGTAATCAACGTCCTAAGGTAGGTAGGTTCCTTATAAAAGGAAGACGCCTTACCGGCCACATGGCTTATAAATTCCAGTTTGGGTACGATAAGGAACAACTCGTTGAACAGTGATGGTGATCAAGGATAGTGAGTTTGAGCATTCGTTCGGTTATGCTTTGCTCCGCGGTGATATGGGCACGGTGTGGGATACATCGAAAGACGAGCGGATGGTAAATGGAACCATGAATCCGGAGCTGATACAACGTGCCAAGGAGCGAGCGATTCGTGCTCAACTGAATTCGGCCGACGGTGACACCTGCGAGCTACACGATCAGTTCTACCGTGACCACAAGCTGCTGCTGGTACTGTTTCGCGCGCTAGCCGTCATGCCGATTACTCGGTCAGCACCGGGCCGCATAACGTTTAGCTGGCGCTCCAGTGCATCTATCTACGCCTTCTTCTTCTACATCGTAACCACCGTCATAGTGCTAGTGGTCGGTTACGAACGCATCAAGGTTTTCCGCACCACCAGCAAGTTCGACGAGTACATCTATGGCATTCTGTTTGTAATCTTTCTGGTACCGCACTTTTGGATTCCCTTCGTGGGCTGGGGTGTAGCGAAGCAGGTTGCGATCTATAAGACCATGTGGGGTGCGTTTCAGGTGCGCTACTACCGCGTAACCGGAACCTCGCTACAGTTCCCCCGGTTGCGTATGCTGATCGTTTGCTTCTCGATCGGTTGCCTGGTCTGTGCGATCGTATTCCTGCTATCCCTCAGCTTCCTGCTGGAGGGCTTTGCCCTGTGGCACACGTCCGCATACTACCACATCATCACGATGCTGAACATGAACTGTGCACTCTGGTACATTAACTGTCGAGGCATACGGGTGGCCTCGTCGAGTCTTTCGCGATGCTTTCGAAATGACGTTGCCGTCGAGTGTACGGCCGCCATGATCTCGCGCTATCGATTCCTCTGGCTGAACCTCAGCGAACTGCTGCAGTCGCTCGGTAATGCGTACGCCCGCACCTACTCCACCTACTGCCTGTTCATGTTCGTCAACATTACCGTCGCGATCTATGGCGCCCTGTCGGAAATCATCGATCATGGGTTCAGGTTTTCGTTTAAGGAGATCGGCCTAATCGTGGACACGGTGTACTGCTCGATCCTGCTGTTTATTTTCTGCGATTGCTCACACAATGCCACACTCCAGGTGGCCCAGGGTGTACAAGATACGTTGCTCGGCATCAACCTGCTGAAAGTCGATCAGCCCACGCAGAAGGAGATCGATCTGTTCATTCAGGCAATCGAGATGAACCCAGCCATCGTCAGTTTGAAGGGATACGCCGAAGTGAACCGGGAGCTACTAACATCGGTATGCACGTGGTCCGCTTTTCCATCACACGTTTCTATATCCATTTTCTTTTTTCTCTATTGCAGAGCATTTCAACCATTGCGATCTACCTGATTGTGTTGCTGCAGTTTAAACTGTCACTCATTTCGCAACAAATTCCGGCCGAAATCATAGAGAATGTGAAACTGCTACAAAAGGGAACCTAAACGGAACGGATAGCGTTACACTGCACGTATGCACGTATTCAAGTAGCTTAATTTCTCACACAACTATCGCTGAGTGGTATCAAATGTATTTCGAATAATTCAATATTCACAATAAAGTCTTTATCCCGCATCGCCATGGTCGGCTCTTCGACAATCTTAGCTTATGATCAACCCACCTCACATGTTATCATCAAGCGTGTAAAGATCTGCTCAATTATCACACTTCGTTCCATGGATGGCAAGGGTTGGGCTTTGCTTCCAAACACGGAAGTTGTAATCACTTACGTTGAGTCGCGAGTACATCCATATTGGCATGTTGTTCGTCAGTACCCACAGTGTCCCGTGGGAATCACTGCTCAGATCACTCGGATATACCAGCTCCCGGTTATCCTGGTGTACCACGCCGTGGCTATCCGGACCATAGAATTGCCGAGTATTCCAGCATCCTATCGCGTTTCGGGCGACCTGTGCGTAGAACAATACACTGGTTCGAGCATCATAGTGATGCATCGTAGACTGTGTACTGGGGCCACGCTCTCCCAGCGGTTGAAACAACTCGCCGTAGTTGTCCGATATCGCAATTCGTTTGCTCTGGAGCACGCTAGCGTACGTGCCGAACTCGGTCGTGCTTACCATTGGATGGTAGAAGATCAACTTCGACCCGGCTATTGTATCGTTCGGACCGATCGCGATCGAAAAAATGCCGTCATCCCATTCGTACCGCAACCCTGCTACGTTAAACTGGCTTCGTGACGGATCATACGCGAATGAGGAATGCCTGAATGCCCACATATCATCGTGCTGCAAGCTGTACACGTAGATGGCGTTCGAGACCAGATCGGGAATGTAGGCATACGCTCGGCCACAGTCACTCGGTTCCACATCGACAGTCAAGCTGGCCAGTGCACCGCCCTCGAAGACGATGGACTCCGGAATCAGGTAACGATGAACCACCCGGTCGTGCCTAAGATCAATAATCCATAGCTGAGGCCTTTGCACTTGCACCGGATTGTCGGGATAGTTCAGGGTGCCCGTATCGACGAACCAAAGTCGTTCGCAAGCATCCACCCTCGTTCGATACACCGACACGAGACGGTTCAGGTCCGAACGGTAGCCAGGCTATGGGAAAAATGCAGGGATTAACATAATGTACCTCTCCCGTTTTGACCAATAATCCACCCTTACCTGTAACTCGTTAACGGAATAGGAAGGGTAAGCATGCAGTGGAGGACTTCGGTTACCATGTGATACCGTAGATAGATCGATCACCGTCAAGGTAGCTGGAATACCTGGCCGCCGACGAGGGATGCTGATGAACAGCCGTTGCTTATGATGTACCACACCCATCGGCATGTTACCATACGGTTGGAACGTTTCATTTACGGCACCTTCAGATACGTCTGATTTAGACAATATCAAATGAATGTCTACGTTTTAGTAACGAATGATGAAATACCGCAATATAAACATACTCAGTTCCGGAAGATCGGCGAAGGTCAACTGCTTCCATTCGAACACTTTTTCGAACTTTATGGCCGCAGATCGAAATGCAGCGATCGTAAGTACCAAGGCGGCAACAAAGCCGCTAGAAGAAACCATCACCTATCGAGTCGTTTCAAGTTCACCAAAAGTATTAAGAACCCCCGGATGGATCGGCGGTCGTGAAACTACTGAACGCGCCATCACGCAGCTAGCTCGCCGTTCGATAGGATTCGAAACTCACCCCAAACCTGCTCTATATTACCATCAGTAAAGAGAATGTATTCGCACCTTAATTACACCACTGAGACCGCTACGTGTTTATTGAGAACTACGTGTTTTCACATCTTGCACACCCCTACCGAGCTTTACAATGCACCCGGCGCACAGATCGTTCCGGCGATCGCTCTAGCCGGTTTCTGTCTCCACACGCGGAAGTTGTACTCGTCGAGGTTAAGCGATGCGTATATCCATCTTGGCAGCCCATTCGTCATTACCCACAGCTCGCCCTCATTGTCCAACTGAACGAAGAAAACACGGATGGAAAATGTGTTATAAAGCTTTCGAAATAGTACCAAACTTTTAATTTTTTTTGCTTTTTGCAAGTGCTTTTCCGTTCGTACCGTCATATCGGAGGGGTAGATAAAGTTCTTATTATCCAGATGAACGATCCCATGAGTTTCTGGTTCAAAACGCTGTGCCGAGTTCCAGCAACCGATGGAGTTTCGATTTACTTCCGCATAAAACAAGACACCCGTGACAGGATCAAACTGATGAATAGTGCACTGCGTTTTGATGCCACGTTCACCAAGATGCTGGAAGACAATGGATGAAGGCCCAGCTGTTACCGGGCTGGCACTATCATGCAACAACGGTCCTTACTTACCGTAAAGAGATGATCATATCCACCAGCTTGGGCCAGTGTCTCGTTCCGCAACACGCTCGAACTCGTCTTAAACTCGGACGTACTAGCCATTGCGTGGAAATACACGATTCGATCGCTTGTTTCTGGCTTCACTGCACCTAAGGCTAGCGAAAAGATGCCATCGTTCCAGCGAAAGCGTACACCGGCCACGCTGAAGCCCGTCATGCGTGGATCGAAAGAGAGATACTCGTGCCGGAATGTCCACATACGGTTGTCCTTGAAACTGTACACGTACAAACGGTAGAAGGCCAGGTCCGGAATGTAGGCGTACGCACTCTCACAATCCTCGCCATCCATCAGGTCAACGGTAACGCTAGCCATACCGTGACCCTCGGCGACTATTGCCTCCGGTATTTCGAATTGGCGCACCTTTCGGTCCTTCTGCAAATCAATGATCCACAGCGACGGTCTTTGAACCTGTTTGCGGTGGCCAGGATACTCTAGGAAACCAGTATCGACGAACCACAATCGATCGCACCTATCAACGCGTGTACGGTACACAGAAACCAATCGTTTTGGATCCGGTTCATAAGAACGCTATAAGTAGTGAAAAAGTCTTCATTTATAGAAGTCAGGAGCATCGCGGCACCAAAATCAATTTGTTCCGTAGTAAACCGTTGATTGGGATGATTCCAGTTGGGCACTTACCCTCAGTTGGTTCGTGATGGCATCCGGATAGGCGGTCAATTTTGGGGATCTTTCATCCTTCGCTGCTTGATCCAATGACACAACGGTTAACGTAGCCGGTATACCGGTGCGGCGCCTCGGAATGGTTATAAATAGACGTCCCTTATGATGAGTAACTCCCATCGGAAGGTTGTGATATGGTGTGAATGTTTCATTAAGCTGCCCATCATTCGGTTCCATTTCACCGTCGTGGAAAATGAAGTCATCAGGATCTAGCAACGATAATAGGAAACCATGTCCTTCGGCAATCCTTAATATAACACGTGGTACCAGTCTTACCGTGCTCGGCGAGATGATTGAAATCGAGCTTTTTCCAACGATACACCTCCTCAAACTCATCACACAGTACACTGTTGAAGGTCGTTGCGAGCAGAAGAGCATACAGAACGGCCGAAAACCTTGTACAGCACAACTTGATGTGATTGCAGTTCGCCATCTTCTGAATTTGGAGTACGCTATGCACAAGTCACGAACCGCCAAAGCACCCAGAATTCTATACCTGCACCGCGAAGAACCGGTTCTGCTTCTATTAGGTGGCAGATTCTGCTTGCTTGCTCTTGTCTAACAAAGCGTGTTATTTGCTTTGCGCTTTGCCATATAGGCGAAAGGTATGGGGAAGCAATAAAACGGTTTCGTTATGATCGGTTTGCACAAAGCCAACGGCCTGTAGCGAAGTTTATTCTGTTCGGATTTCATTTTGCCCCCGCATTATTTCGAATTTATGAACGTCGTCCACCTTTCGGTCCGTGACCCCAGCCGCCAAAGGGGCCGCCCCCCGGTCCATGCTTATCCTTGTACTCGTAGAATGTGATTCGATCATTATTGTCCGAATCTCCGAAGCGTTGAGCCATTTGAACGTTTGGCGGAACGGTCGGATCGCAGACAGTATTCTTGATGACCTGCTTAATGTTTGCCCGCCACACGAAGAAATTGAACTCGTCCAGCTTCAGCTCAGAGTACAACAGCTTGATAATCGAGTTGGTCATAAACCAAACGTAGCCCTCCTGGTCGATCTGCAAAATGGTAAGAAGCAAAGATGAAATCATATCACCCACGGATCAACAGCTGTCAATCATTTGGCCGAAATCCTTTGCTTCCAGACCTGCCAATTATGCGAATGCAGAGCCAACCTACCGAGAGATCGTTCGGGTACACGATGTTTTGATCATTCTTATACACGATCGCCATGTTCTGTGGGGCAAACGGTTTATTCGTATCCCAGCAGCTGATGGCATTCTGTTGAATCAGCGCAAAGAAGATAACGCCCGTTTCTGGATCGAACGCGTGAATGCTGGATTGAGATTTACCACCGCGATAGCCGAGCAGCTGGAAATCAGTGCCATGATAGCCGCGCTGGGAAGCCGTCTCATTACGCAGCACCTTTGTTGATACGGTGAACTCGGAGTTACTGGAGAGTGCGTGGAAGTAGGCTGTCCGGAACTTGGTCACCGGATCTGGATTGCTGAGTGCGATCGAGAATATGCCATCATCCCAGGCGAAGTTAATGCCTTGGATACGGTAGTCTCCCTCTAGTGGGTTCAGGAAGAAGTAGTTGTGCAGGAAGCGCCAGGCCCGGCGATTCACGTAATCGTACACTACCATGCGGTAGGTTTGAAGGTCGGAAATGTAGACGAACACCTTTTCACAATCATCCGGATCTACGTCGACCGTGATCGATGTCAGACCATAGCCGGTTTCTACTGCCTCCTTGGGGATTTCGAAGCGATGAATTGGCTCATTGGTCTTCAGATCGATCGACCAAATCGATGGGCGTTGAACGACAGTGAAATTTCCTGTTGAACATTGTAAAAATACAGATTAGGAACGATAGCCGGACTGTCACATACGCTGTGGGTTAAACAATTCCAAAAAAAAAACCGGTGGCGGCCGGTACAGTAATGAAAAGATGTGTAGACACCCTTGACCGAAATCTGTTTGTTGGTCGTCGGGAACAACGACAGTGATTCTTCCAATGATCATCGCACGGCAAACAATCTCATCGTTCACACTTTCAACCGGTTGGGAAAACCGGTCGAGTGTTAATGAAGAATGGAACCGGTTTTCCGCGAAATGTGATCATTTTATGGATTTTTTTACTCAACAACAAGTAACGATCCGAAATGAATGCAACAGAACCACAAACCACCTGCCAACCATCGGTCTACTCATGGTACCAATGGTGCGTCTCGCGATAACTGACTCTGAACTACGTTGATTAGGTGACCTCTACGGGTTACCAAACATCTCCCTTTCATTACAAACAATTTGATAACGTTCCCTAGGAAGCGTTTGCGACACTTTCATTTAGTATACTCCTGTATAGGATTATCAACTTGGCTATTGATGGTAGCTTCAACTTACCGGGTATTTCCATCATGCCTGTATCGACAAACCACAAACGATCACATCGATCAACACGTGGCCGGTAAACGGTGACGATACGGTTCGCATCTGGCTGCAGGTCGGCCTGAAGAGAACATTGTGGCACATGTAAAAACAAGCCAAATCCATCGGATTGCATGCAAATTTTAATTAATTAGCAATACTTACTCGAAGTTCGTTTAGGGCGAAGTTGGGATACGGTTTCAGGACAACGTTGGTGTTGGGAAATGGTGGCGCAATGTCAACCACGTTCAATGTGGAAGGAATACCCCAGCGGCGACGGGCAACGGCCACAAATACACGATTTTTGTAATGCACCGCTCCCATCGGGATGTTGCCGATAGGAATGTAACCATTTTCTGCCTGTAACACTGAGGCTGGCACATCGTACTCCACCTTCTGCCACTTCAGCACCTCGTCAACCTGACCACTAACGAAGGCCAGCAGGCCAACCACTACCAAAATTACCACGAGTCTTCCCATTCTACAACGCGACCGAGTGCTTCCTCTGCCACTTCCCAAATGAATCCAGTCGCTCTAGGGGACAAATAATTATACCGCTTTGGTCTTCCGAATCTCCTCGGACAATCTCTGTCTTCGATCGGATCCTCTCGCTCTCGCTGTCGTACATAAAACAGGTACCAGAGCAGATACGAAACACGAGAAGGCACGCCTGTTACGCCTGTTTTCTTGTTTCATCTCAGTATAGATAACTTCGCAGAACTCTAGAAGAGAGGTAATCGGTATTGGTCATCTTTCTCCGGGTCGTTCGACCAGGTAGAACCGAAATCGTTTTGGTTGGACATCACCGGTGAATAACCTTAGCGACGAATGCTGCTCTTCTCTTCTATCCGGTTTTTAGATTATCAACGCATATAGAAATCGCAAACATAGAAACGGACGCGGACATTCAGCGTTAGAGAAATGAGATCATAGGTTAAAGGTGCTCAGCTGAACTGATAAAGCAAGACTACATTTGGCGCACACGTCGTGTTAGCTGTAATCAAATCTAACTCAAAAACTTCAAAGATTCAAATCACTTCAAATGGGAAAATGTTTTTTTTTCTCTTATGCATATGAAGGAATGATTTAAGTGTAATTGTGTCATCGTTTATGGACTTTCCTAAAACTCATAAAACCCTTTTTTGAATCAACAGTCCGGTAAAAGTTTCACAAGAGGGTGGTGATATCGAACAAAACAGTTTATCTCTGCATACTATTAATGAATAAACATTGCAATGAAGCAATAAATTGTTAAAATCAAACAAATACTATGTTTAATTTTATTTAAATGTTTTGCATTCCAAATGTTGGGTCTTGTCTTGTCGTATACCGTTTTCGGCAATTTGGCGAGCAGCCGAATCGCCTTCACCATCACATTTAGCTGATTAGATTTTTTTTAAATAGCTCCTCGGCCTTGGCATCGTTTTGGAGAGCTTTAACTACCTCTGGTGTACCACTCGGTAGACCAAGGCTCTCCTTCTGATACGCCCATGAATGCAATTTTTCCCTCCATTCTGATACGGCTTTGGTTCAACGACATCGTCTAGACATTAGCGCATTGCTATGGTGAACTGCAAGTTCCACCAGATTACCAATAGGTTTCCACCAATAGGTAGACAAATTGAGAGGATGCTGCATTCCAATTAGATTGGGACGGTTCAATTCAAGTGCACCGACATGACATTGCCACTCGCTGAAATAAAATTAGAAATAAACCGAAAATGAAAATGGACAGAGCTATAGAGCGGTGGTCAAGGAATAACTTACATCAAGTGTACCCTAGCATGTGATAACATGTGCGATATTTTATGCTTCAACCGTGAGCTTAGATTCCGCACCCAGCAAGTTTTTGGGGCAATGTACCATGTATTCCCATTTTAGCCATTCTTATGCACCCTAACTTGTGCCCTTTAGATAAGCCGGTTAGCCACTTTAGTGACGACTTGGTCATCAGCTGTACAGCGTGTTACCGGAGGACCTGGAATGAAATCGATAAAACAGAGGCTCATTGAATCGTCTTCACAGAATGTGTGGTTCAACTAATTATTTGATAGTTACTCGGGTATAAGATCATAGTATCGCTTCATCAGGAGCTGCAGCCGTTCCCAGAGCGAGTTGTAGTGGCAGTCCTCGTTGTACAGGTGAATGACCATCTCGCGCAAATCCAGGCAACTTTGGCAGCCGCACCTGACCGGAAATATGTGTTCTCCGTGCGCTTCAGCAACACTGAGAAGCCCTGGTTCGCTGGAATCCTGCGTTGCCGGCTCATTTTGAGCAGAGCTGCACTTGCAGCTGTACACCACCGTTTTCTGCGAGAGCTGCTCCAAACATTGTCTCCAGCGGCTATCGTATCGTTCTTCTTCGGCATCCACGGCCGGCGTCAGATCACTGGTAGACAACGCCACGGAAGCCCCGTTGGTTCCCGGATTGGCGCCACCACCTCCACCGCCGTTCTCTTGCACTAGGATGGACATTTTCACGAGGTTTTGCGTCTGCGTTGCAGCTCTTTTCGGTTCTCCCAACACGCGCCACTCGGCACTTGTTTATGTTTCGATACTTAACGCGCACCCCGAATGGCACCCGCACACACAGCACAACCCGATCTCGCAGCACGCGACACCAGGAAATTCATAAAAGTTTTGCCGTCGACGAAGTAGTCTATCGGAAGAAGCATCCGCCAACCAGTTCACCAAAAGCTAGAAAACACACGCAGAACCGCGTTTCGCCGAGCGAATCGTACGCACTTCTTCTGTCGCGGCGGCGATTCCGCAGAAAGGTGTACCCCACAACCTAGGGGACCCGAAGGGAGCTGCGACCACCGAAAAGGACTACTGCAGAGGGCCCATTCTGGGACGATCGGAAAACCGGACAATTTCTGGAACCGCGCGGTGTAGTAAAGTATTGAAATAAAGTTACCGAAAAAACCTCCTTGGCCCTGTTGTGTGTGCCCAATAAGCATAACTCTTCTTTCTATTTTTTTTACGAACTGACATGTCGGGCGGCTGTTAACCAGCCCGGTCCAAAAAATTGCCTATTGGCGCAATCACTCTCCGCATCCGCGCTATAGCCGGCATAGCTTTCAAATGGAAACGCAAACAAATGGAGTTGAGACCGGTCTTGTTTTTTTTTTTTTAAATAAGTAGTGTGTTCACGGGGTATCTGCCTCTCGAAAGAGGTGCCGGAGCTGTAGCGCGGAAGAGGAGAGTGATTGCGCCAATAGGCAATTTTTTGGACCGGGCTGGTTAACAGCCGCCCGACATGTCAGTTTGTAAAAAAAAATAGAAAGAAGAGTTATGCTTATTGGGCACACACAACAGGGCCAAGGAGGTTTTTTCGGTAACTTTATTTCAATACTTTACTACACCGCGCGGTTCCAGAAATTGTCCGGTTTTCCGATCGTCCCAGAATGGGCCCTCTGCAGTAGTCCTTTTCGGTGGTCGCAGCTCCCTTCGGGTCCCCTAGGTTGTGGGGTACACCTTTCTGCGGAATCGCCGCCGCGACAGAAGAAGTGCGTACGATTCGCTCGGCGAAACGCGGTTCTACGTGTGTTTTCTAGCTTTTGGTGAACTGGTTGGCGGATGCTTCTTCCGATAGACTACTTCGTCGACGGCAAAACTTTTATGAATTTCCTGGTGTCGCGTGCTGCGAGATCGGGTTGTGCTGTGTGTGCGGGTGCCATTCGGGGTGCGCGTTAAGTATCGAAACATAAACAAGTGCCGAGTGGCGCGTGTTGGGAGAACCGAAAAGAGCTGCAACGCAGACGCAAAACCTCGTGAAAATGTCCATCCTAGTGCAAGAGAACGGCGGTGGAGGTGGTGGCGCCAATCCGGGAACCAACGGGGCTTCCGTGGCGTTGTCTACCAGTGATCTGACGCCGGCCGTGGATGCCGAAGAAGAACGATACGATAGCCGCTGGAGACAATGTTTGGAGCAGCTCTCGCAGAAAACGGTGGTGTACAGCTGCAAGTGCAGCTCTGCTCAAAATGAGCCGGCAACGCAGGATTCCAGCGAACCAGGGCTTCTCAGTGTTGCTGAAGCGCACGGAGAACACATATTTCCGGTCAGGTGCGGCTGCCAAAGTTGCCTGGATTTGCGCGAGATGGTCATTCACCTGTACAACGAGGACTGCCACTATAACTCGCTCTGGGAACGGCTGCAGCTCCTGATGAAGCGATACTATGATCTTATACCCGAGTAACTATCAAATAATTAGTTGAACCACACATTCTGTGAAGACGATTCAATGAGCTTCTGTTTTATTGGTTTCATTGCAGGTCCTCCGATAACACGCTCTACAACTTGTACATGGAGCTGATGGCCAAGTCGTCGCTAAAGTGGCTAACCGATGCGCGAACGAACACGGAGAAGATGACCCACGTATCGCTTGCTTCGAATCTGCCGCTTTCGAACGAAATGACGTTCTTGAAACTATCGAACGTTCTTTTGACTCGCGATCCGCATCAACTGTTTGAGCTGCTCTGCTTTCAGTTACGTTCAATCGTGCAAGCGTATTGCGTAGGATTTGAGGAACTTATTGTCGAGAAAGGAGATGGCGAACGCCATTTTAATCCTCCCGACATGCTAAACTACATCATCGATGGATACGCTAAGCTGATTGAATCCGCAAGCACGGTAGCCCCTCTGCTGTTGGAGCTACAACAATGCCATCTACGCAAATTCAATCTTACCTGGCTTCTGGTCAATCAGCGCATTTTTCAGCGCTACTTCTACTGCGAGGTTCAGACCGTTTTGCAGGACTGCTTGGTCCGGCTACCAAACTCTTTACCGGAGCGCGAGTATTGCGATCTAAACAGCCGATACATGCTGTTTGAGGAAGAGATGCGCAAAGTCACTCAAGTGTGGGGAGAATCGTGGACATTGCTCTACAATTACCACAAAGATCCGGAAGATTGTGAACGCCGAAAACGCATAAACACGGTTTATGCAGTGCTGATGGATATTCGTGATTCAAACTGCACATCGCAGGGCTCAGAGCTGTTCGAAACCCTAGAGCGACCGATGGCTGAGTGGCTAGTACTCGAAAACAGAGAGTTAGTATGGGAATACGTGGTTCATTGTCTCAAGACTCGGTGGGTGCCGTGTCTAAGCTCGCGACTGACAACGGTAACACCAAGCATAAAATGCCGCACATGTCAACGTATGTTTAGTGCACATTCCATGTAAGTAATCCCTGTTACAATGCTACTATCTAAACCTACTTATTGCTCTCTCCATTGATGTTTTTTGTTTGTTTCGAATGCTTCTTTTCAGCGAGTGCCAATGTCAAACATGCATTATAGGTGGTGGCGTAACGAAGGCCAAAAAAGAGCCATTCTGCAACCGATGTTCTTGCCTCAAATCAGTTTTGAACAAGCAAAACAGCTTAAAAAGTCAATCGTCTTCCGAGATATCGGACAGTGTTTACGTCAATGGTCACAATTCGCTGAAAGCTGGTCTTCTGAACGGCACGGAAGAGAATGTACCCGATCAAGTGCTGCATCCTTCGGACACCGCGAAGGATGGGAGCGTGGATCTGCTAAGCATGAGTGTAGTTCCTGCCAGTGCAGTTGAAGGAGAAGCGATGTATCATATTGCTTGGGCCATGTTCCGACACATTGCAAATCGTCTCCCATATCCGGAGATCACACTGGAAAGTGGAAAGGTTTGTGCATTTCATGCTGAGAATTGTCCAAAGGTGGCATGTCGCGTGGCAATCAATCTACTTGGAATGCAGTACCCTCTCAACCTGACTAAACTGCTGCTTGGCTCGTACGAGCCTGTGAGTGATGAAGCACGCCGTATCACTGAAACCGACTGGAACGTTAAGGCTCGCTGCGTCTTACGTAAGCTGTGTGACGATATCAGCAAGCGACCCAAGATCGATGCTGAAGATCGTATGTTTCCACTCGTATTAGTTGATGAACTATGGGAGACGACCAGCTCCTCGCCCAATCTCTCCAATCGCCGCGCATCTGAGCTGGCTGAGTGGTTTATAGTCGACACGGAACCACCATCACGCGAAGTACTCAAACAATATTTTACAAAGTTCTTGTCGGTTAAAAATGGTGACATTGAGCTGGATGTCGATGCGTTTTTGGCCGAGCGTGCAGTCCGCCATCGCAATGCGGTAATGTCACGCCGCTGGCGTGAAACAGTGGTTCAGAACCTAAACTACAAGTCCACCGAACTACTCACATCTTGTTCGTCCTCGCTTTTAACACAATCGTCATCGTCGTCGTCGACGTCCTCGTCGTCGTCTACACTCTCGTCCACTTCTTGCCCCTCCTCCTGTACAAAATCGTGTCCACATTCGATGGGCACGTGTGTGGCAAGCGCCGAGGCAGGCGACGCAGTTACTACGATTATGCAGCGAATGGCCGTAACGGCGGCTGCAGCTTGTTCGTTCATAGAACCGTTCGCTCGCCCGCAAATAGATGAAGAGAACGTTCAATCTTATCAGAACTGCAACCAATGCTTGGACGATGTCGTATCGAAGAAAGAGGCTTTAGATGAGTACCACAATGATCGCAAAATTGCATTCATGGGCGTTTCAGAGTTGCTGAAGGAGAGTCTGGGTCTACCGAGTAGCACTCCAGAGGTAGCTAAAGCCCTACGAAACGTTGCCAAGGCCGAGGAACTGTTTAAAAAATTCATATCGGATGAAAAGAAAAAAGGTGACGGTACCGCCGGGTTGCCAAATGGTGTGAAATTGGAAGAAGAATCACCGAAAAAATCCCCAATAGCGACGAACAGAAAGCCTCAGATAAATGAATCGCCGATCATAAGTGTCAAGGAGACTCTTGCGACGATTTCCAGCGGTGAAACGCTTCGCATAAATGCTACATCACTGCCAGCGTATCAAACATTGATTGCTCCAACGGTCGATTTACTAAAGAATCAACTTAATCCGGCAACGGCATCTGCTCCTACAAAAGCAAAGTTAAATGATCCAGTAAGCCTAGCCAACGTCCCACATTCTGTCGCGACCGGTTCGGCGAAAGTAACAATGTCCCATCAAGGGAAAGCGAATTTGCAACCTGCCAAGTTATCCACATTTGCGAATAGAGCCTGTGAATTGAGAGCACCAAATGGAATTGGTACATCAAACACAGTAGATAACAGTAGGGCAACAATGGTCAACAAACCTAAAACTGTTGCAAACGCAAAGAGCAATCCGAGACCTCTCGACAACATCCCAAAACCGCCACCACCACCTTCGTCCAGCGAATCGACTACTCCACACCACGGTAAGCCTTGCCCCTGTGGAATACCATCGCACGCGCCGCATGCCTCGGCACCGAATGGGGCCGGTTCATCTTCTTCCAAGGCGACGCAATCAACGGAGCATTGCAGTGCATCATCGGCAACGTCAACTGCGCATCATCACCATGCATCGCACTCGAAAGATGATCACAAAAAGCCGTGCTACCACAGGGTAGCCCCAGGCAGCTGTTCCGGCGATAAAGTGGACGTCTGCTACTACTGTACGCTGTTCGGGCAGAGTGTATGTTTAGTTAGTTTCGATCTTATGCTCGTACAATCCATCGCATCTGTGCTAACGGTTATGTCTATTTTAACTCTTACAGGAGTGCAATCACAATCAACGAAGTAACGAAACCCGTGACCGTTTGAGGAAAAAAGTGAAGCAACTGCAAAGCAGCAAAGAGCAGCAACAAAAGCAGCAAACAACAGCACCCATTCCGACGCAGAAACCATCGGTGAGCGGCACAGCAATGGAAAACGTTACCGCTGTATCTGCATGCGGATCAACAGCCGTAGCCGTCAAAGGATCATCGC
>NC_064877.1:22235000-22252500 GCF_943734665.1 Anopheles aquasalis | reverse complement strand
ATATGCTAGGCATGCCCGATCTCGATACGGATGATATAGGACCGTTCAAGCCCTTCAATTACTACTTCGATCAAGGGAATGGCACTAGCAAACGGGCTGAACTCGTAGGCAAGAGTCCCACTTCCTCTGGTAGTAGCTGTAGCACCGGTAAAGCGCAGCTAGGCGAAGGAGGTAAGTTAGACAGTGGAACCTGCGCAACCGAATCCATCTTCAGACTGATGGAGAGCGGTAATCCTGGTGGTGAGAGCATCACCGATGAACATGAAAGGCCGCAACAACCACCGATCGGAACGCCTTCCTCGAAACACGTGCAGCAGCAGCGACTGCACCAAAATGGCACTCCGGTTTCCTGCTCGGCTTCAGCTACGCTGGTATATCCTGCCACAGCTGATAGTCCGGCATCGTCGGTATCTGTGTTTGATGGTATCTCATCGTCGTTAAGCAGTCAGACACATTCGCTCGACGACCTCTACACCGGCCTGCTAGTCGCATCACCTACTACTTCCGCGGCGGTTGGTGGAGTGAGCGTTGCTGCATGTGTAAGCATGCATCCCAAGCCATGCGTCCTGCCTCACCAGCCACAATCAAACTCGGACCCCATCGTGTGCGGTTCAGCAAGTGTCACTGCCTCCTCCAACGGACCATCAGAGACCGTCTCATTATACGGTGATGAAAGTTTGGAGGGTGAGTCTGTGGAAGGCAGCAATCAATAATCCCCAACCGCATTACACCCGAGTACGGCCATCATACGCTATGCGCCACAACTAATGCAGTGATCCTACATTTCCGTTCGCTTGATGATACTCTGAAAGAGTAAATACGCTGTACCGCCGGCGCCGATGCGAAGCCAGTGGCCACTCAAAGACAACTCCAACGACCTATTGATTGTCGTATGCGGTAACGTTCGATACGGAATTAAAAACGTCTACTGTACATAGGTTTGTTATGACTGAAGGGCATACACGAACGACTTTTCACCGACGGGGGAGCCATGGGTGCATAGAACCGCGACAAAAAGAGATACGCTTGCAGTGGTCGCCGTTTTATCCCAACACCAACCAACCAACCAGCCAACCAATGCGACATTTTCCGGATGGTGGTAAGAGAACCGATATGTTTAAGAGAAGCATCATGAAATAGAGCGATGAAATGAAAAAAAGTAAGATCCAAAGTGGCAGATTACTTTACTATCGTCAAAACATCCTGAAACATTCCGTACTTTTTGAGCCATTCTCTACGAAGGACAGGAGTAAGGATGAATGTTGATATGTTTATTGGATTAACATAATACAAATAATAATTAATGCACTATTTTCGGTTTGGTCGACTGGCTGACTTGCTCTTATGGGATACACAACAGTAGTTATTGATTTTCCTAACTGGTGAAGTACGGTATAATCTAAACAATGGCAACAGAATATTCTCCTTCAATGGAAAAATCTTACTCTCTCTCGCTTCGATATCGAATTAGAAAAACGCAGTGATAAAACGTTACTTCGGCTATAAAGACGAGCGTGGACAGGATGAGCAACACACCACACAACAGGAACCCTCCGGAAATTTGATTCCATTTCAAGCTGGATGGTTCTGGATCTTCTTTTGCGTGGTTCCAGTAGCGATCATCCCGAAACTGTTTGAGCCATTTTTGTGTTAGCCCGGCGGCCTGCAGTTGTAGTATATGGGCATCGAAGGTTTCCGGTAAGGGTGACGTTTTGGGAAAGTGAAATCCTAAGTTATAGGTGAATCCGGTGTTTTTACCCACGTATATGATTCCCTTAGAGCCATATCGCTTCACGTAGTAAGCTATTATATCAAGTGGCAAGGGTATTACGCCATCCAGATTGTATTGCGACATGGCGTAGAATGCGTCATCAAAATTGATGGAATCGTTCAATATTCGGATGCGGCTAGAATGCAGAATTGATACATTTATTGAACTACAAAGATAAATGTGGACCGGCTCTTTGTCTACCTGGCTGGAACCATAGGGTTATCCTTATAAAACTGGGTTGTCGATCGGTACATAATGAACATTAGGCCAGCCTTATTGATCGCACTGATGGTGTTTAAATCTGAAGCCAAAGAGGCAGAAGCCTGTAGTCGCTTAAACATACCGGCTTGATATAGTGTCCGTACGACCAGCGCGTTAACGATGAAACCAATAATGAAGGTTCGTGAGCTACTTAACTGAAATTTCCCTGCCGAACCTCCCATCAGGAGGACCCACAGCGTGAAAAGTGGGTAGTGGATCGTTTCTGATATTGCATTAGGATTGAACTTCGCCAACAGCAGTGTGGTTACTCCAAAAATCAAATAACCAACAGCAATGCAAATCCAAGCATCGATCGTGAACGGTTGAAACAATTTCTCTAGCGATGTGTACGGCCTTTGAGGCGGTATCGCCATTATCATTTGAGTCAGGTAGTTTGGGGTACCCATCTTCAGATAAATATGTCGGCTTAGCGAATACCCGAGGGAGCCGAATCCAAAGTCTACTTCTCTGCGCTGAATCAAACCCACTAAGCCGGTGCTATTTGTAGGGTGCAAGATTCCCCATCGTACGTTATCCTGCGGCGTTTTGCAATCGAGTGAAAATTGCAATTTCTCCGCTATCGCTTCTGCTATAAGCATTTCGAGCCCGAAGTATACAGTCTCATTATCTTCTCTCCGTGACATCGAGTAAGGCTTTACCTCGACAGTGCCTACTTTTAGCGGACAGCCGTTAAAATTTGCAATCCGATCTCCAAACCAAACACTCGTACTCGATATCCATTCTTCGTCTGTATGTAGCCTTCCTTGTTCTATTGGTTTCACCATCCCACACTTGCCTGCCCGGTAAGGATGGTACGAGTACGCCACATACTCCTCATCGCTTTCTCGACAAATCACCACCGCGTTGATAATCGAACTGTTCCATAGCTTCTCCATCACTCTGCTAACGGCATCGTTGTCTGATTGCTCAAGGAACACCGTGTAATACCCATGGAACTGGTATGAATGGTAGTCCATTTGACTAACAATATTGCAAAGGGATGCATAATCCTGGACGAGGAACACGTTATAGAATGCGGGTCGTCGCTCGAGTGTTGGTAGATCTTCGAATGATATCACCATCCAGTCACTGTTCTGCTTCGCCACGCTGTTGATTAGATCTGCCTGAAACGTAGTGGCCACACGCGACTCGCCGTTCTGCACTCGAATATTAACATATGTTTCCAAATTGCTGTACGAGCTTCGCAAAAAAGAAAAGATAGAGCTGCTTGTGTCGACCAAGTTCTTTTCAAGGAGCAAATTTCCACTAGCGACGGAACAGAGCACAGCACAACCGATAAGACATAGCTTTTCTAACATACTGTCGATCGTTTTGTTCGTTGCAATACATTGGAAAAGTCCGTTTGTCCACCGTTTTTATACCTTTTGCATTAGCTTTGGGTCGATTTGTTTACAGAGCAGTTGTCCACATTAAATCTAAAGTATAAACTCCGATAGAGGATATACGTATTGCAGGTTGAAACAGTTGAAACGGTACCAATAGAAACTCATTTGTCTATAGTGTTTCCCGTTGAGTAGCATCGATTTGTATAATAGCTGTCTTTATGTTGAGTGGATATGTTGAACAATTTCAAGGTAAACAGTTGCCTTCATTGACTGCTGCCACTGGTGTGCAATGAGTAAGTACATAGTGCATACGGGAAGTAATCACCCGTATATAGTGCGTGTTCGCGGAACAGTCCATTGCATGTATTGTGGGCATGCATGGATCCAAGTATCAACATCGTGAGGATACCGTGTCCGTGTCCCTCGCTATATTTTATTGTGTAACCTATTTATTAGTAAGATTAGATCTCGCAATACTGTGATTTCTACAGCAATTTACTGATTTTTTATGCAGTAATGCCCCATAATGACTATTGTTGGGTTAAAGTATTAGTAATACATTGTAGAGCGCTCGAACAAACTCAATATCGTTAAACAACAATTCCACTTACATTCATTTTACAAGATAAGTGATATTAAAATTATTTGCTTCTTCTGGATTTTAATAATTCCACGACAGTTTCGCTTAAAATGTGTAAACATTTGTTTACGTCTATTAGCTGATGTATTAACGTTAGTGCGTTTAAAATAATTTTCTATCAGAATGCTTTAATAAATCCTTTTGTTCTAATTTGCTCTAATAAGCTATTTCCTCGCAGAACATGGTTGTTTTTTCTTCCATACGCATAGTTCAATAACGAAAATCACTGTTGCCAGACACATAAGGGACATCCATAAATAGAAGCCTCCGGAGACCTGATGAAGCTGTAATGGAGTAGGTTCTTTTTCTTTTTTCTGGTTGACCCACGTATCCGGATTGTCACGATACTTTCGCAGCCAGTGAACTATCAATCCGCCAGCATAAAAACGATTAATGAGTTCATCGAAAAGTTCTTTTAAGGCTGAAGCTTTGGGAAAATGAAATGCAATGTAGTAGCTTACACCGGTATCCCGGCTCACGTACACCATGCCTTCTTGGCCACGCCGTTTAACGTAATACGTTATCGACTCTAACGCAAGAGCCATCACACCATTAGTCCTATGTAACGAAATGTTGTACAGAATTTCATCCCAATCTACATTCTCTTCATCGACGATGCGTATTCTGCAACAACAAAAAATGAGCCATTACATATTGCTACTGTTAATGAACCGCCATGAAGCATCCGCAACTTACCTTCCTTTTACTGAAGGGTTGTCGATGAAAAATGGTTTAGCGGATGGATACATGTAATAAAACAGTCCAGCTCCGTTGATATCATCGTAAGAGTTCAAATTGGATGCATATGAATCGATGGATCGCATATACGTGAAAAGCTGTGATTGATACATATTGCGTACGATGAACGCGTTCAACACTAAACTGATCATGTAGATTCGGGAGCTGTGTTTTTGGACACTATTTCCCGGCCCTCCCATCAGTATAACCCAAGTGATGTAAACCACACTATGTTTATTTTCAAATAAGGAATAGTTCCACCAATATAGTAGCAGCAATGAAAAACACCAAATCACCAAAATGGAAGCGACGATCAATATCCACGAACCCACTGTGAACGGCAGAAATAGTTTCTCCAGTGATGTGTAAGGATTTCGCGGTGGAATGGCCATGGTCAATTGAGAAATAATACTAGGAGTACTCGAGCGTAAATGTTCACTGAGATTCAAATTAAGACCAGTTACACCAAAACCAACATCTACTTCAGACCTCTCCAGCATTCCCATGAGCCCCGTGGTATTCCCTGGTTCGAATACACCCCATTTTTGATTTCCTGGTGGTGTTAGGTAATTCATTGAAAAATTCAATTTGTTTGCACTGATTTTCATAATTTCTGCCTCTAATCCGACAAACACGGTGATGTTATCTACAACCTGCACCATTGCGAATGGTTTTGCATCAAAAGTCCCTACATTAAGCGTACATCCATTAAAATTTCGTAACGAATTGCCAAACCAATGATCGGTACTGTTACAAACATCACTCATGTAGCAACCCAATAACTTCATTCGCACTACTCCACAATGATTGCTGTCGTCGTATGGATCATAGTTATATGCACAATACTTTTCAGCCGCATTTCGAACTATAAGGGCCACATTAATGATACGCAGTTTCCAGAGGCGAGAGAAAAGCTCTCTGATCCTATTCTCATTCACTCCTCTTTTCGTAACGACCATGATATAGAGTCCTGCGATATCGTAGACTTTTACATCCAAACTCCATATTATCCTTTTGAGCGAATCATAACCTTCGGCGAAAAAAACATTTTGGTAGAATGTTTCACCACTTCGAGGACTAGAACTGTGCACTGTTGCGACCATCCAATGGCTTTGCTTCTGTAATAGCTCATTTAAAAACTCCAACTGAATTGCACTTGTTTTCATATTAGCTTCAAGCTCGATTCGAATATGCACTGGAAGTTTGGAGCTGCGAAAGCAGCTTTCCAGCACTGAGATCATATATCGATCATCGTCATATGCCTCTGTTATTGAAAATGCACAACACACACGATTTAAAAATATCGTCACAATAACTGGTATAACCGATGCTCGCATGATGAAAGTGCTCGAGGGTTTGAACATGCTCGTCGGATGGTTCTTTAATTTAAACAAGGTATACTGCTACATTGTAACATTTCATTCAACAGTATCGAACAGGATCTAGCAATTCAAGCCATTACAATTAGACTAGTGGTGGCCAACACGAGGCTCGCAGGCCGCGTGCCAGCCGTAGACGCTGTTTATGCTACCCGCAACCTTCCACGACTAATCGGACAGTTATTTATGTGTGTATGTTTTTGTACAATTCAGTTCAACGAATAGGGAAACATATTTAAGGCATCCGACTAAACAGTAGGTGTTTTTTTTCTGAATATTAAGGCAGCTTTGAAATATCATACTCTGAATTAGGGCCAGAACTTTTTCCCAGACGATTTCCTCAGTTATACATTTTCTTGTTGCTAAACATTCAGCACAAAAAGCACAATGTGTACTTCTAATTATGAAAAAAAACCTAAAGATTGTTGTATAACAGTGCGATTTTGTAGGCCGAGCATCATACTAGCTTACATTGTATTGAATCGAGAGTGCAGTCCATCAAATGGTATCCATTACCATCGGAATGGCAGAAAGAAAAAGCGGTTTGATGACTTCACCTTATCGATAGCTTTTCTTCTGCCGATTATTATCTCCACGAAAAACACAACCGTAGCTATAACCAGCAATATGCCACACAAGAAAAAGCCGCCTGATATATGATTCCATTTCAAACTAGTCGGTTCCGGATTATCCTTCTGTCGCAACCAGTACCTATCGTCCCGAAATGCTTCCGGCCAGTAAGTTAAAAATCCAGCAGCATGAAATCGATGCACCAGTGCATCGAATGGCTCCTTCAGCGAGGTGGTTTTGGGAAAGTGATACGCCGTATTGTAAGTTATTCCAGTGTGTCTGGCTGGGTAAACAATGCCTCGGTGACCATTTTTCTTGACGTAATAGGCAATGCAATCGAATGGTAGAGCAACAACGCCATCCAATTTCAGCTGCGACATGTCATACAGTAGCTCTCTCCAGTCCTTCGCATCGCTTGCAATTACACGTATTTTCCTGTAATATCAATCATGTAAAGAGCGTGCTCAAAAGAATACAAGCTGCTGCTTGCAGTGGGTTTGACTTACGTTTCATCAACCACTGGGTTGTTGCGATAAAACTCGGTAGTTACTTTGAACATGTAGTACACCTTCCCGGCTCGATTGATGGCAGTAAACGTGTCCAGATTTGATGAGAGGCTTTCTGATCCTTGAAGTTTTTCAAACATACCGGCATGATACAGCGTACGTACCACCAGTGCGTTCAAAACGAAACTCATTACCGCTAGCCGTGAACTGTTTAGCTGGAGATAGTGACAGGGACCACCCATCAGCAACACCCAGAGTGCGTAAGTTGAGTGCGGGAACGTTTCGACGCTCTTCATGAAAGGTGTGTTAAAAATCGCAACCGTCAAAATTCCGATAAATATGTAGCACAATCCAATACACAGCCAAGCGTAGAGACTAAATGGTAGAAACAACTTTTCGAATGATGTGTACGGCCGCTTAGGAGGAATAGCAAGTAGGGTTGTGCCAAAATGAGTCGCTGTTCCCATCTTCAGGTATCTATTCCTGTTTTGCATATAGGCCAAACTACCGAATCCAAAGTCCACCTCGTTACGCTGCAGCATCCCCATTAGGCCGGTGCTATTCTCTTGACGTATTACGCCCCACTTAAGGTTCCCATCGGGAACGCGGTACGTTAAAGAGAAATTAAACCACGACGCTATGTTCTCCGCAATTATCACTTCGAAACCGGAGTGAATCGTTCTCTTGCCTTGTTTAACCTGTATCGAGTAGGGCTTCACATCTATACATCCTGCTACCAGCTGACAACCGTTTAGATTCACATACTTATCACGAAACCACGTATGTAGCCTTTGCCAGGTGCCACCGAGTGACCGATCCTGTTCTATTGGTTCCACCATGCCACACTTGCCTGCCCGGTAAGGATGGTACGAGTACGCCACATACTCCTCTTCGCTTTCTCGACAAATCACCACCGCATTGATAATCGAACTGTTCCATAGCTTCTCCATCACTCTGTTAACGGCATCGTTGTCTGATTGCTCAAGGAACACCGTGTAATACCCATGGAACTGGTATGAATGGTAGTCCATTTGACTAACAATATTGCAAAGGGATGCATAATCCTGGACGAGGAACACGTTATAAAATGCGGGTCGTCGCTCGATTGTTGGTAGATTTTCGAATGATATCACCATCCAGTCACTGTTCTGCTTCGCCACGCTGTTGATTAGATCTGCCTGAAACGTAGTAGCCACACGCGACTCGCCGTTCTGCACTCGAATATTCACTTGCGATTCAGGATATCTGTATTTTGTCCTCAGCACTTCCGCGAGTAAACTTTCCGCTGAGGTACTGGTGCGCTGCGGCAGGGCGGCTAAGGTTGAACAGAAAAGCAGCAGGAATAAGAATAAACGAACTGTTGTTGCCATTTGGACACGGACCGATCGAATGATGATGGGTCGTGTGCTAACATGCGTTTATTAAATACTCAGGCTCGCTGTAAACTCGGAAATTAGTTAATAAATATTTGCTTTATTCGTTTCGTTTTGCCATAATCATGTGAGCACTCTAGTGTAATGTCGCTAAATTGCCTTGTTTATCGGCTTGTGGTATCGCACATGTACAACAACTTTACACTCCATGGTTTTCATGTTTGCTTGCATGAAAATTTGCTACCGGTGCTACTATAGACTGCTTTCGTGCCATCGGTGTCACGCCATGCAGAACCTTATTAATGAATCATTGTAAACTGGAAACGTGTTATAAGTAAGGAAAGAAACCTTTAATGGGTTCAATTTAAAAATACATCGACACAATGATGGTTGATGAGTTCCGTCAAATTAACAATTTAAATATTTACGACAGAGATTTTAGTTTTAGTTTATAAAACTTCGATCTTCTTGATATTTAAACATCATTTCTAAGGTGCTGGTTGAATATGATCTCGTAAATCAAAATGTTTGATCGAATTCGTTGAGAACTTCATTGGTAGTTATTTTATACCTTAAAATAATTTACTATTTTCAATGAGTTCTTTTTGTGACCTGTCTAATTCATGTCATTTCCTTAAACGGCCATATTATATAACATGTTTTAATATTTGAAATAATAGTTTTGAAATCACTCAATTTAAATAAAATTAGCTTGATAATCCTTCTTTAACTAAGGCTGGTATACATGTATGATGTGCGTAGTTTGATAGACACGTGTGTGAATCATTATTTTCTTCATAAAGATCTCTTAGGATGAATATGTATATTTGTCAGCCATCCTGTCTCGCCAGGTTTACGAACTTTTTTTGTTTTTACTATTTTTGCGAGCGTAAGTTTTTCTTTACTATATTTTTTTACTGCTAGCTCTCCTATGAATATGCACGTAGAAATGCAGATCAAGCTAAACCAAAGATAAAAACCTCCTGCAACCTGATGAAGCTCCATCGGTTTCGGTTCCGCGTCCTGTTTTTGTTCAGTTCTAGCATCCGAATTTTCTCTATAATTTTTCAACCAGTGCTCTATCATTCCACTAGCATGGAACCGATGGATGATCTCATCGAATGGTTCTTTCAAGGCTGATGCTTTAGGAAAGTGAAAAGCAATGTAGAAGCTAATGCCCGTATTTCGACTAAGGTACACCATGCCTTTGTGGCCGTATTCTTTGATATAATACGTTATGATCTGTAACACTATAACAAGTACCCCTTTCAGCTTATGATGGGCTATGTTGTGCATAGCGGTAAACCAATGCATTTCTTTTTCATCGATAACGGTGATCCTGCGACGAAAAAAAAATTTCTATAGCATGAATGGAAAAGAAATCATTTGTTATTCGTATACCTTCCACGCATCCATGGATTATCTCCAAAAAACTGTATTGCTGAAGGATACATATAATAGCTTAGCCCTGCATCGTTGATATCATCGTAAGAGTTCAAGTTGGAAGCAAGAGTATCAACGGATCGCAGGTATGTGAAGAGTTCTGATTGATACATATTGCGTACGATGAACGCGTTCAACACTAAACTGATCATGTAGATTCGGGAGCTATGTTTTTGGACACTATTTCCCGGCCCTCCCATCAGTATAACCCAAGTGATGTAAACCACACTACGTTTATTTTCAAACAAGGAATAATTCCGGCAATATAGCAGCAGCAATGAAAAGCACCAAATCACCAAAAGGGAAGCGACGATCAATATCCACGATCCTAACGTGAACGGCAGAAATAGTTTCTCCAGTGATGTGTAAGGATTTCGTGGTGGAATAGCAATTGATAATTTTGACATGATACTGGGAATGCTGGGCCGTAAATATGTACTACGATCCAAGCTTCGTCCGGTAGCACCAAAACCTATATCAACTTCACCGCTCTGAATCATACGCATTAATCCTGTACTATTAGTGGCACTTATTACTCCCCATCTCTCCTTTCCTGGCGGTGTTAAGTAGTTTATCGAAAAATTAAGCCTTTGAGCTATGGCTTCAACAATAACTATCTCTACCCCTTCGAAAGCACTTACGTTGTTCTCCTTTTGAACCATAGCGAAAGGTTCCACATGGTGTGTTCCAACTTTCAAAGGACAACCATTGAAATTTTTTAAAGTTGATCCAAACCAATTTTGCACATTAGTCCAACGACCATTCATATAGCAACCCAATAAATTTATTCGCACTACTCCACAATGATTGCTGTCACCGTATGGATCATAGCTATATGCACAGTAGTTTTCATTCTCGTTTCGAACTATAAGGGCCACATTAATGATACGTAGTTTCCAGAGGCGAGAGAAAAGCTCCACCATCCTATTCTCATTCACACCTCTTTTCGTAACGAGCATGATATAGAGGCCAGCGATATCGTAAACTTTTACATCCAAACTCCATATTATCCTTTTGAGCGAATCATAACCTTCGGCGAAAAAAACATTTTGGTAGAATGTGACACCACTTCGAGGACTAGAACTGTGCACTGTTGCGACCATCCAGTGACTTTGCTTCTGTAATAGCTCATTTAAAAACTCCAACTGAATTGCACTTGTTTTCGTATTAGCTTCAGGCTCGATTCGAATATGCACTGGAAGTTTGGAATTTCGAAATAGACTTGCCAGGACCGAAGTCATGTAATGGGTCGCTTCCGCGCTGTAACCCCCCTTTATTGTTACTGCAAAACATCGCAAGGACAATAATGCTACTAAGGCCAACCACAGTACATGCATGGTGACAACATACAAGGATTTGATCGCTCTAGGTCAGGTTGGACCCTTTTCATAGCCGTTGGTGACAATGCACTTAATGATTAGTTCGCATTATAAAAACCACACATTGTATCATTTCAATTTACAACCACAAAAAATAAAACAAAACAAAGTACGTACAGGGAAAGTACGTGTCGAACCGTAACAGAAAATTTCATGCCACTTATCCCTTCAGTCACGAAGGGTACTTCATTGATTTTTTGCCTCGGTCATCTTTTTCAGATGATTGTTCCGGTCCTAAAAACCAGTAGAACGATCGTTGAAAAATAATGCTGCACTCATCTAAAGTATTATGAAGCTAATCAGTTCGCAGACATGCATGTCATGGTTGCAGAATGACTCATTGTGTGTCCTTAGCAATGGTATAACAGTCATCTAGAGGCCTTTTAATAATACTATGCACACATTTTGTTAAAAACCCTTTAGTAAAACCTTACTCTATTAGAAAATTAGTTTTGCCTCTTATTTAATTACCAATAAGTTTATTTCCTTTGATATATTAACAGCGTTTATTTGTAAAATTGATTGCAATTGTAGACATTAAACCAATAACATGTTAACGGTAAGATGGTTTACATCATACCCTCATTATTCTTGTAAAACGTTAAAAGCACACTCATAAGCAGAAAATTACTGATTTTTCTTATTTCATTTCAATGCTCTTTTAATTTCTAATCCTTTTATATTCTGCGTATTGTAATATGTTAAAAATGCAATTTATATTACTGAATCCAATCCAATCTACGTATAACAACGTTATTATGCTTTGCTATTACAATTTCCCCGACAAATACGCACATAGAAATGCCAATCAAGCTAAACCATACATAAAAGCCTCCTGCAACCTGATGAAGCTGCATCTGTGTCGGTTCGGCGTCTTGTTTCTTTTTTGTGCTAACTGCCGAATTTTCTCGATATTTCCTCATCCAGCGCTTTATTATTCCACTAGCGTGAAACCGATGGAGCATCTCATCGAATGGTTCTTTCAAGACTGATTTTTTGGGAAAGTGATAAGCAATATAAAAGCTAATGCCCGTATTACGACTAACGTACACCATGCCTTCTTGACCGCGTGTCTTAACATAAAATTGTATGGACTCTAACGGGAGTGCGAGAACTCCCACTAGCCTATGGTGCGATATGTTGTATAGTAATTCATCCCAATCCAAGTTCTCCTTTGTAACTGCCCGTATCCTGTTAAGATTGAAAGAGAGATTTAATGTATAATTGTACTATAATGTTAAATGTTTTTATATTACCTCTTGTTAACCAAGTTATTGTCAACAAAAAAATGGCTGGTTGTGGGAAACATGTAATAATAGAGACCAGCTGCATTGATATCATCATAAGAATCCAATCTCGATGCTAACGTATCGACAGAGCGCAAGTATGTGAAGAGTTCCGATTGATACATATTGCGCACTACGAATGCGTTCATGATTAAACTGATCATAAAAATTCGGGAGCTGTGTTTCTGGACACTGTTCGCCGACCCACCCATTAATATGACCCAGGTAACATAAGCCACGTCACAGTCATTTTCGAAAAATGGTCGGTTTTGGAGACGTATCGCCGCAAATGAAAAGCAACAGATCATCACGTAGCATATTACGATCAACATCCACGATGTTGCAGTAAATGGTAGCAGTAGCTTTTCGAGAGCAGTGTACGGCTTTTTGGGCGGAATGGCCATAGACATTCGGGTGATAACGCTAGGTATACTAGAACGTAAGTACAAACTGCGATTCAAATTAAGGCCGATTGCACCGAATCCAAAATCTACCTCTCGTCGCTGAATCATTCCCATCAAACCGGTACTATTACTTTGCCTAAGGACACCCCACTGTGCACTGCATTCAGGTGTTGAGAATTTCATAGAAAAATTCATTCTTTCTGCTATAGCTTCTGCAATTTCTACCTCTAGGCCTACAAACGTGGTAGAACTGTTAACAGTTTGTTTCATAACGAAAGGTTTTCCATCTAACGTTCCTGCTCGAAGCGTACAACCATTCAAATTTTTCAACAAGTTGCGAAACCAGTCTTTCACGTTATTCCAACGACCGTTCTCGTATCGATCCAGTAGTTTTACTTGTGGCTCGCCACAAAAGCTCCGTACATATGGATTATAACCGTACACACGATAATCTCGTTCATTGATAGGAACAATTAAGACCGCATGAATGATGCCCAAATTCCAAAGTTCAGTGAATAATTCTTTCATTTTATAGTCATCCAAATGCTGCTTTTTTATCACCATAATGTAGAAACCGGCATTATCGTATCTTCCCATTCCTATCTTCTGCGTTAATAGCATAAGGGAGTCATAATCGTTGGCAAGGAAAACATTCTGTACTCCGTGATAACCAAGCGACGCCGGACCAGTCACGGTTACCGTCATCCAATGGCTTTGCTCTCTCAACAGATTATTGACGAATTCTAACTGAGTAACACTTGTCTCCGAACTAGCATCGAGATCGATTCGAAAATGCACTACAAGTTTGGAGCTACGATAGTGGGTTTCTATTGCCGAAAGCAAATAATGATTGGATGTACTATTTTTCACTTCCCCAAAGTTTAGTGCACAAACAGAGCCACAAAGGGAAACAACCACAACTGTCCACAAACCCTCCATAATGACTGACTTTGAGTTGAGAAATTGTCGTCTAGAATCGTATTGTACTCATATTCAAAACGGACGCGTCGGTTAAACCGGGATAAAAACCGACGGTAACGCGCTGTTTAAATTTCATGAGAGATTCACAGCTTTCATATCCAATTATATTGATAAGCAGATTTCGAGTGACGGCTCTAATCGGATGTCGTCGTCATCAATTTTTTTTTTCAAGTACATTGACGATATGTTCGTGAGTCAGTTCACTATTGAAGAGCAAAACAACAGTAAACATCCACCGGAACGAAATAGAAGCACGGTCAACTTCAAGAATTTTGTACACTAAATAATAATCGTAATGGATTTGCATAAACCGATTCTAGAACGTCCGACGTTTGAAGATCATAATGGCTGATCTAGCATCATAAAAACCACACATTGATATTTATAACCACAAAAAAGAAAAAAAATATGCGAGGGAAAGTACGTGTCGAACTGTAACAGAAAATTTCATGCCACTTATCCCATCAATCACGAAGGGCACTTTGGCTTGATTTTTTGGCTCGGTCATCTTTTTCAGATGATTATTCCGGTCCTAAAAACCAGTAGAGCGATCGTTGAAAAATAATGCTGATTTGATTGTCTTCACTCATCTATTGTGAAGGTAATCAGTTCGCAGACATGCATGTCATGGTTGCAGAATGACTCTTTGTGTGTCCTTAGCAATGGTATAACAGTCATCTAGAGGCTTTTTAATAATAGTATGCACACATTTAGTTAAAAACCCTTTAGTAAAACCTTACTCTATCAGAAAATTAGTTTTGCCTCTTATTTAATTACCAATAAGTTTATTTCCTTTGATATATTAACAGCGTTTATTTGTAAAATTGATTGCGATTGTAGACATTAAACCAATAACATGTTAATGGTAAGATGGTTTACATCATGATACCCTCATTATTCTTGTAAAACATTTGAAACACTCAAAAGCACAATATTGCTGTTTTTCTTATAATTTTAATACTTTAATCATTTTCATGCTCAATCTTCTGTTTTAATGTTATCATTTTAATGCTCTTTTAATTTCTAATCCTTTTATAATTTGCGTATTGTAATATGTTAAAAATGCAATTTAGATTACTGAATCCAATCCAATCTATGTAGAACAACGTTATTATGCTTTGCTATTAAAATTTCCCCGACAAATACGCACATAGAAATGACAATCAAGCTAAACCATACATAAAAGCCTCCTGCAACCTGATGTAGCTGCATCTGTGTCGGTTCGGCGTCTTGTTTCTTTTTTGTGCTAACTGCCGAATTTTCTCGATAGTTTCTCATCCAGTGCTTTATTATTCCACCAGCGTGAAACCGATGGAGAATCTCATCGAATGGTTCTTTCAAGGCTGATTCTTTGGGAAACTGAAAAGCAATATTGAAGCTAATCCCAGTATTACGACTAACGTACACCATGCCATCTTGACCGTGTTGTTTAACGTAAAACTTTATGGACTCTAACGGGAGTGCGAGGACTCCCACTAGCCTATGGTGCGATATGTTGTATAGTAATTCATCCCCATTAGAATTCTCCTTTGTAAGTATTCGTATCCTGTTGAAATTGAAAAAGAGAATGGATGTATAATTTTATTTATGTTGCGAAATGTGGCACGGCGTAGTTGTTAAATATTGTTCAATTACCTTTTGTTAACCAAGTTATTGTCAACAAAAAAATGGCTGGTTGTGGGAAACATGTAATAATAGAGACCAGCTGCATTGATATCATCATAAGAATCCAATCTCGATGCTAACGTATCGACAGAGCGCAAGTATGTGAAGAGTTCCGATTGATACATATTGCGCACTACGAATGCGTTCATGATTAAACTGATCATAAAAATTCGGGAGCTGTGTTTCTGGACACTGTTCGCCGACCCACCCATTAATATGACCCAGGTAACATAAGCCACGTCACAGTCATTTTCGAAAAATGGTCGGTTTTGGAGACGTATCGCCGCAAATGAAAAGCAACAGATCATCACGTAGCATATTACGATCAACATCCACGATGTTGCAGTAAATGGTAGCAGTAGCTTTTCGAGAGCAGTATACGGCTTTTTGGGCGGAATGGCCATAGACATTCGGGTGATAACGCTAGGTATACTAGAACGTAAGTACAAACTGCGATTCAAATTAAGGCCGATTGCACCGAATCCAAAATCTACCTCTCGTCGCTGAATCATTCCCATCAAACCGGTACTATTACTTTGCCTAAGGACACCCCACTGTGCACTGCATTCAGGTGTTGAGAATTTCATAGAAAAATTCATTCTTTCTGCTATAGCTTCTGCAATTTCTACCTCTAGGCCTACAAACGTGGTAGAACTGTTAACAGTTTGTTTCATAACGAAAGGTTTTCCATCTAACGTTCCTGCTCGAAGCGTACAACCATTCAAATTTTTCAACAAGTTGCGAAACCAGTCTTTCACGTTATTCCAACGACCGTTCTCGTATCGATCCAGTAGTTTTACTTGTGGCTCGCCACAAAAGCTCCGTACATATGGATTATAACCGTACACACGATAATCTCGTTCATTGATAGGAACAATTAAGACCGCATGAATGATGCCCAAATTCCAAAGTTCAGTGAATAATTCTTTCATTTTATAGTCATCCAAATGCTGCTTTTTTATCACCATAATGTAGAAACCGGCATTATCGTATCTTCCCATTCCTATCTTCTGCGTTAATAGCATAAGGGAGTCATAATCGTTGGCAAGGAAAACATTCTGTACTCCGTGATAACCAAGCGACGCCGTACCAGTCACGGTTACCGTCATCCAATGGCTTTGCTCTCTCAACAGATTATTGACGAATTCTAACTGAGTAACACTTGTCTCCGAACTAGCATCGAGATCGATTCGAAAATGCACTACAAGTTTGGAGCTACGATAGTGGGTTTCTATTGCCGAAAGCAAATAATGATTGGATGTACTATTTTTCACTTCCCCAAAGTTTAGTGCACAAACAGAGCCACAAAGGGAAACAACCACAACTGTCCACAAACCCTCCATAATGACTGACTTTGAGTTGAGAAATTGTCGTCTAGAATCGTATTGTACTCATATTCAAACGTCGCGATAAAAATCGATGGTTAACGCGCTGTTTAGATCTCATGAGAGATTTGCAGCTTACCTCTCATCGATTTTTTTTTATTAAATTTCAAGTGCATTGACAATGTATTCTTGGGTCAGTTCAGTATTGAAGAACAAAACGACACATCGACCAGAACGAAACAGAAGGGCAGTCAACTACGCCAATGTTTGCAGACCATCCGTTTAGATTGAGATTAACGATGGTATCGAACTGTACACTAGACTGTCTGCCTTCTGTCAGCATTAAACTTTTCGAGGACTGCAATACACACTTTAACAAATCTCGATGCTATTCAGCTGAAAATGTAAAATACCATGTGTAAGCTTCGCATTA
>NC_064877.1:22230000-22232500 GCF_943734665.1 Anopheles aquasalis | reverse complement strand
CTTCGAACGCGGCCTGCTAAACGGAGATTCGAGAAGTTGGAGTAGTTCGAGCATTTGTAATTGCATGCCACCCATTATGCTACCCATTCTTGCATACAAGCACGTATGATCTTAAACTGGCCGTTCAATTCCGCGGTTCACGGCTAGGGATTGGCGCGGTAAAACGCCCCATGTTTCGTGGATGTCCATCGATTTGTTGCAATGGATTCCTTAATCACCTCTTCTGGGCGCTGATAATAGTAAAACGGTTACTAAGAGGATACATAAAACACTCTACATTGGCGCTCTCTATTTTGGGCCATATTTTATTTACTTTTACTTTGGATTATTTCCGATTATATTTGGCATGCAATTAAAATAGCCTCCCTCAAGTAGGCATTAGGGTTTTGGCAAAATTAAGCACATCCACTTAAGGATCCTGTGGCGCTTCAGCTGCAGATGATTCTTCATCTCTGGTCCAAGCATCTTTCGGGCGAATCATGATAATGGAGGACTTAAGCGAGTAATCACCCAGCCAAGATTCCCATAGAATGCCCGTCAATTTATGGGCACGTGGATTTTCCAGATAATATTTTCCATTCAAATTTGACTCAGCACAACTGTAATAAACAATAACGAACGGTTAGAATGTTCCGAGAACAAGGAGCAATATGTTGGGACCACCATACCTGTTGAACCACCACCCACTTCCATATGTTAGAGCACAGTGATATCTGCCAGATGATTTGTCGTTTGATCGATCGTAGGTGCTGAACTCTTGGTCATTGTGGTAGGACAATGAATCGGATGCGTTTCCACGGTAGTCCGATATCATGAGATTGTAGTGGAATTTTTCCGTTTCCATCCGAAAGGTACCATACTCTGCGTACGCCTTATTCCCTTCAAAGTCTTCTAGCTCTATTCTAAGCTCGACATTATCGTCATAGCTCAATCTGGATTGCATGCACATTTTAAAAAGTTTAGCAAATTACCATCAGACACTACACTGTGTCATGCTCACCTGTGTATGAACTCATTGCCATACCAAAATTCGTATCCCATATCACCAAAACCATGTTTATATTCGTACCAAGAACGATTGAAATTTTCCTGCAAATCATAAAGATTGCGCCGTTGAAGAACGGTCCACCCGGGACCCTCAGTGGCGAACTGGCAGTATCGTCGATTGAAGTCTCGTCGCACCTCATTCAATTCAGCCTCCGCAAAAGTATACACACCGTTCACTCTTTGCTGTAACTGATGACACCCATCTTTATCGGGATGATGGAAAACGATATCTGTCTCATCATCAACTGGAAATACTGATACCACGATCGGTTCTTGCTTGCCATCCGTTTCACTGCCACTGCCCAGATCTACTTGCAATGATAAATCGATTGACTGCTCAGTAGTGGAATCCGAGCTTCCTTCAGCTTCCTCCAAAAAACCTCGATTATCTACGCCACAATTTTGGTTGTTTCGCTTTTCCACCTTTCTATCCACGTCCAATACTAAGGTTTCGATTCTTTTGAGAAGAATATCTGCACTATTGGTAAACGTGGACACTTCATGGTTGGTACGATGGCAGCAGGATCGGATCTGTTCGAATTGATTGGCTTCCAACTCGTATATGCGTACCGTACGGTCCTCTACCGAACGTATCATGCCAGTCAACACATCCAGCGCACGGCATTGTCTGCGATTGGCGACAGCCTCCCGCAACTTTTTGGTAGTGAGTTTATCCAAAAACTCATCGATATCTTCCTCGGATTCTGATGCCTCTTTCTTCGATTTGGCAACTGGTGCATTTGTGCATTTCCCATTTCCTTCCAAACGATTCACCTGCTTCTGAAGTTGCCCAATTTTCGTAACGATAGATGTATGATCAGCCATTTCGGTGCGCTCATTACGGCGACCACGAACAGCTGCACTGCTGCTGGATAAGGCGTACACAGTTTTCGTAATGTCATGCAATTTCTCATTAATCACATCCACCTTATCAAAGACATGTTGAACTTTAAAATCCAGATTCGACAGTCGAGTTTCAAGAGCAGCAGAGGGAGTTTCATGAGTTCTAGAATCAAAGTTAACCAGCATTTAATCAGCATTTGCAAGAAGTACGCAGAGGAGTACGATTCATATTTACTTCTTCAAAATATCCAGCTTACTGTCGACGGATTTAATGTGCTCGCTCCATGCGCCAATGTGATGCTGAAAAACGTCCCACACTTGCGACTTTTCCTGCAAGGATTTAACATTCGCATCCAAACTGGTCATCGTGGTCAGCACAGTCACGATTCGTTGCTCAAGATTAATGAGATAATGAGTATTGAATCGATTAAGGAGCGTTTTTACATCTTCCAGCAACTCTCGAACATCCTGCTTATTTGCACCATCCCTGTTCAATATCTCTCCACCCACGATTCCTGGCGACGCGATCAGCAAGGCCAGCATGATAGTTGTGATGCCGAGTGGCGTCTAGGAGAAAAAAGAGAACGCGAGGGAAACACAAAATAATCGC
>NC_064877.1:22207500-22225000 GCF_943734665.1 Anopheles aquasalis | reverse complement strand
ACAGCAGCAGCCTGCTGGGACGACGCATGATTCTATTACAATTTACATCTCGTTGAGGAAAATCACGCTGGTACGGTACGCAGTGCGCTGCTCTGCACTGTTCTGTCACCGCCTGCTAGCTCGCCGGAACGTTCGGAAGTTTTGATTAGCACTTCGTCTTGTGTGCACGGATCTTGAGACGATCGTTCATCCGACAGGCATTCTACCGTGTGGTGGGTTTTGCAGAAGGAAGAACTTCCCATTTACCCAACGACACGCTCCAGAGACGGCAATTCATAATCAAAGGCACCAGCCATAGCGTACACACTATGACGCTTGCGGTGAAACATCGCATATTCTGTTAGTCAACAAGAACATATAACATGTGTGTCTGGTGGATTCGTACCCTCCGACGTCCATGTGTCACCAGCTGTAGGTGGTGGCGATGGCGGCCATGTGTGCGTTCGTTCGGCCGGAGCTCGTCTCTTTATGCTTCTGCTTTGAAAGTTGGAGAAATTGGTAAGAAAAAGCATTATCCGGTTGCCGGTTTCATCTTTACGCACGCTACACACTCACAGCTCGCGTCCGGTAGCCGCAGTGCCGATCATGAGGGCATTGGTGCTCAGGGATCGGGCGAATTTTATTATAAATCTTATTTAACCATTCGTCTTGCAGGCAGTCTGACTGGGGCAACAACCTGCCATACCGCTATCGATTATATTTTGACGGAAAGAGATCATGGACCACACAACATTCACTCCTTTTACATTTATTTTAATGAGTCCCCTGTATCTGTTTGTCATTTCTTGTTGTGTGTCGTTCATTTGATAGTTCACCGTTTTCTTAAAATCTTAATCCCTCACTAGGGTTTTCCCCATGTTTGATTTGCATCAGACTGCCACATTGCATCAAATCGCGTTCGCGGTGAGCTGTAGGAGCTGTAGGAATGTTTAAAAATAAAATATTCCCGCAAACATAAATATGCTACCCGACAGAAGCCATACGTCGCCGTGCTTCCGAACCTGAGCACCGTTCTTGACGTTCTCGGCTGCTGGCAATTTTTTAACGATACCATAGCCGGGTCAGATCACACGGCCGTACGGCATCCGAGAGATAATTTGGAAGATGGATAATCCGGGGAAATCATCATCATCACAGATCAACCAACACTCTTTACCGCATTCCATTAGCACATTCCACTAACGAACGATCCAGCATAGCGCAGCCGCATGGTGATGGCGTGGAAACCGAAGGAAACACTCCGATCGGTCCACCGTCGACGCTTAACTCTCTTAACCGCCCTGTAGCTCTCTTTAGTCGGTGAAAGCCAGGTTTAGAGACCTGTCGCCATGGAAGAGGGAGAAATAACGTTTGTGCTGCGTTAAACCCGATGAGTCATGGATGATTTTCACGAAGTCCCAAAGTAGAAACTGAAGCGAGAGAAGGTAATACCGCCGCACACTACACCACCAGCGACTGGGCATTGGTCTGGGCCTTTAGTAAACATTGCATCAAGGTAGCCTCCGCGATGATTCATCATCACGAACAAACTCCAGAGAGAGATAGAGAGAGAGAGAGGAACAGGAGGGGATCATTATCGCCTCTCTGCGGTTGCGGACGCTCAGCCGGGTTATAAAAAATCGAGAAACCTTACCTCGGTTGACAAGAATGGCAAATCCTACGCAAACCGGCGGGCGCACAGGGTGGCACGGCAGATATCTGTATGCTAAGTGGGAGAACTTACGGTACGATAGCAGCGATAGTGTTGTCACATTGCAGGAGACACGTGCTAGCATAAGCACTCCGTGGGGTTCGCCAAGACTGCAACAACAAAAGGGCTACCGGTGTCGCGTGGATTTCCCATCCGTCATGAGCAAATATTGAGTTGCTCGTAGTAACCGTTGACCGTTAAATAGGAATGGTGATTGACTTTCATTGTTTTTTTATTTTTTTTTTTTTCAATGCAGCTAGTATGCGGCCAGCATTTTTTATCCAAAGTGACCGTTGCTTTTGCCATTCCTACATAAAACGAAATCGTTGCATTTCATTTGTTTTTTTTTTTAACTTTATTTGGATAACCAATGCCGTAACCTTTAATGTAAATTGATGCTCATCTGATTCCACTATACCTACACTTGCCCAATCATATGTTCGGGTGCTAGTATGAGACGAATAGGCGAACCTCCTCCTCCTTACTCGTCTCGCGCCGTCTGCTGCTTCTACGGGAGAAGCCAATGTAAATTAATTTGACCTCTTGTGTGTTGTTTCAGCGCAACGCAACCGTGTCCGCATTACGCGAAGTGAAACACTTACATCAAATAAGTGACCGTATCATTTGATTGTGGACCTCGGAGGCGGAAGAAGTCAAACGGTGCGGGCACTAAACTACAAAGTACTGAAGAGGAAAAGTACGACATGCGCCATGTTCCTAGTTGTTTTGCCTCCGAGCATTGATAAGGAGATGATTCCAATTGCTGCTCATGACACACCCTGCCGGTTGCTGTAGGTGACCAATTTTGATCCTGGTTCGCCGTTTACTAGCATGACTCATCCTACTGGCCACCACTACTGGCTGTTTTATTTGATAACTGCTTTCCTGATACGACCAAATGTTGCAGTCAATTCTGCCAAACCCGGTTCAGGATTCATTACCATTTATCTCCATGCCCTTATCAGAGATAACACCGTTCGGGTGTGTGGCTGCCCTGGGAACGATTGAACGTTTCCGATCGACAGGTACTAGCCGCTGTATTATATTATGTGTTCCGTTGGTCCATCATTCACCTGGTCACAAAAACGTCCCCTTGTTGCGGTCTGTGCTTATGTCACCTACTTCCGGTTTTATCTTATCAGCTGCGCGGTCTCAACACGTAGTGGCACTATGGCAGAGTGGGACGGAGGTAGCGTTCAACGCGAGATATCGGCAACCATGTAACCACCGGTGATGCTAATCTATTTGCGAGTTCAATTTCCAGTGAATGAATATGTCACGGTCATCTTTCGCGAGCGGCTTGAAAATATAAGTTGGCTGCCGATGTCAGCAATCCACAGTATACACAGTGCTTATCGTCAGCGTTATGTACGCTATCGACCTATGTTGCATATGAAGCAAGCAAACGTACCAATGGTGGTATCACATGTAACGCTTTGACTCTGCAAAACATTCGTCGGTTTCAAAGGCGGCTACAACACACAAATTGAATACCGGTTTCCGCCATCCGTCCATTCGCAAAAACAAGTGAAATTATGACCAAGTAAGAGCGAGTAAGAGTGCACAAAAACATGGCGAATGACCACCACAAGTTGATGATAACGTAATGTTACGATTGTAGCAGCGGCCACAGCACACACTTCGAGCGTGACAGAGCCTGGAAGAATGATGTGTGGCTTTATAGGGGCTCGATTTGTGGAGTTGCGTGCGGTATGTCGTCGTTGTAGAGGAAGCACATTGTATCACGGAGGAGTATTAGAGGGTGAATTCGAAACGAATGCCGACATTGGATAAACAGGGCTATTGATTGGGGTGCCCTAAACAAAGAAAAGAGGGCAAAGTGAGGGGTTTCTTCCGCCAGCAAACGAATGAACGAAGTCAGTCGGTGTTGTATAGTTTACATGTTAGAACTAGAAGAAAGCCATAACATAAGGATTTAGTACGAAAAACTCAAAATTATCGATCCATCCATCGATGCAAGGATTACGGCCACTGCGCGACTGTTGTAAATACGTTGACACCGGAGATGATACGACATTTTCTTTAATCAATTACCCTACGCCCAGACCTCGGTAGGAGAATAGATAGATTGTAAATAATCGTGCCGCATGGACCATCACAACGAGGAGTAGGCCGGGATAGAGCATGAGCGCGGATCGCTTATTGCGCCACCATGATATGTTTCATTGGATGTAATTCAATTTAGTGCATCTGCAGCAGGGACAAACACGCATTATCACGACGCCACATGCTTCGCATTCCTAATCGGGTGCAAATCAGCATTTAATAATTAGTCACCGTACAGAATACTATGTTGTCCTTTTTTTTTATATACATTACATTACCCGTAACTGTGTGCACCTTTACACACCAAACCATCCACATCATGCATATGCCATCGCGGCATTATCTTCGAGTGCTCCCGGTGTGTCGATCGAGCAAGATCGCTTGAATTTACCGTATACAATATATACAAATATGTAGAATGTATTAGCCTGGTACTAGAAACGGTATTCACGACATTCATTGTATTTTTTAGCAGGAAAGTACGAGGAACCGAAAGAGTTCCGGGTTTTTGAACAAAAATTTACACCAACACCCTTTTATCGATGATAAGAGCATGTATTTTGTAGCAAATGCCTTACTTTTTTACTATTATCCCGCAATAAAATGGTCCAACATTTGATATATTTAGAATAGAAAGTATGTAAAGAGCAGAGCGCATGGGAGCGTCTGGTATTGGAACATCCGAACATTAACGCGCTTATGAGGCGTTGCAACAGGTAAGTTGCTTATGCACTACAAGCATTATCTGTATACGTTTGTTTTGGCGATTAAACCCTGCGTGGTTTCACATAGAAACGTTAGCTTAACAAGAATGTTATGTTGGCGTTCATTTGATGAACTTTTTTGTTGTTGTAGCACTTAATTTTTTTACAAGCATGTTGGACTTTCACAACCATACGTCTTCCCGATATTTACCAGCTGATTTCAATGCTTTTACAGTGCTAGCGGCTAGCGCTGCATTACCGCCGCCACTTATGATGTGCAGTGTAAATGTATCGGCAATCTGGGGCAGAAGTAATTTCGAATCGCCGCACACATAGAAAATACTTCCTTCAGCCATCGTTTGCTCGATCGCTGCTCTGTGCTCTACGATGCAATCCTGGACGTACTTGAAGCGAGCGTCCCCATCACGGGAGAATGCTTCACGGCAACCATCTAGTACGCCTCTGCGCACATATTCTGCAATTTCTTCGCGGCATAGGTAGCTTCGGTCTCGGTAACGAAATCCCACTATCAGTTGTGCCTTTCCAAGGACCCTACCGCTTTCCAGAGCTGCTGCTCTGTGCTCGAGGAAGGCAAGATAGGGAGAAATGCCCGTGCCGGTACCTACCATCACAACGTCATTGGCAAGCTCGCTATCCTTGTACGTGAAGTCGCTGCTTTGGCGGAAATAGAAGTGCACCAGCGATCCCAGCTTTACGCCTTGCAGGTAAGTGGTTGTGATGCCCGGTTCGATGGGATTGTGCGAGAAGAGAAATCGTATTACCGGCCGAGTTGCATCCTCACGGTACGCATTAGCGATGGAATAGGGACGCGGCATCAGTCGAGGAAGATGCTCCACCAGTAGAGACGCCGGAGGAAGGCACGAAGGTACAAGCTTCAGCAGCGACAAAAAACCTTTCCCATGCTTCAGGATAATCTTTTCGTACTCCGCAGATCCCTCTTTAGAGCACAGTATCTCCAGGAATCGTCGCTCGGAAGTATCGGTTGTATAGGACGCCAAGGCACGCAGAAAAGCCTGTTGAAAATGAGTGATCAGCGCTTTGATTAGATATGCAATAAGAGGTTCCCGTAGCCTTCCGTCATACCTTTTTCGGTATAGCTCGTAGGTCCAGGCATTCGGCGAATAGTCGTCGCAAGGTTACTGTGGTCGGTACGAAGGGTGGTACTTTGGCTGCTTTCTTGGTCGTACCTTTGTCTACCTCCACACACCATCCACTATCAGCCCTCGACGCCGCTGCATCGTTGTTTCCGAAGCCCAGATGATCCAACAGGTATTGAACATCCTCCCGTAGGTTGTATGTTAAAATTCCAACCGTATCCCCAGGCCAGTGTCGATGTTCAGTCTGCTCAAAGCCTCCCAGTTGTACGTCGTAAACGGTTTTTACATCTGCACCTTCGCACAGCTTGGCAGTGCTTTTTACAGTACCAGTTAGTACTTTAGTAGCGGCAAATGGCTGGGCTACACCGGCTTGTAGATGTTCCGCAGCAGGCACCGATGCTGTATCCTGGATTCGTCAAGAGAGGTTAGTGGAGTATATGCTGCTTAATTCCTATAGGTACTTACGTCGCTTTGCTCCAATTTAATGAAGGAAACTGGCACCGGCGGCAATGATAATTGCCGGCCATCGTATTCCTCGATAACGTTCACCAACTCGGCTGACCGCATGATTTTTTTTAACTCAAACCAAAATAAAAACAATCGATATGTCAAACTGCGGCGGCAAAGTGACAATGCATAGCTGGCAGCACGGCCAATGGAAAGCGTTTCCAAAGACCCCCCGGACGGACAGCCCCTCAAACTCACATGTGCCACCGGGATCTGTTTGTAAATTTGTGATTTGTTGGTGGTTTTCTTTATTCTCTTCGTTGTTTAGAAGCTTAAGAATGGGACGCTTCGGTCCGACAAAACGTAAAATACCGGTCCCGAAACGGCACGGTGTGCGGGATCCACTGAAGCGCCTAGCAGAAAAGGAGGCCGCGTAAGTAACTCGTCAAAACTTCGTAAACGCTCAACTCCCGCTCACCGCTAACTAGGAATGTTCACGTTTATCCCCGTAGCATTAAAGACAAAATCAATAACCCGCCGAAAGAGCACGACGTGCAGGAAGTTTCAAATTCATTCAAGCGCTTCATACAACTCAAGGAAAAAGCGCACAATGATCCAGGATACACGAGACAGCGCGACCGACCGAAGATCAGCATCGGTAGCACGGTGGTGCAAAAACAGGCCAAAGAAACGGAATCGTCGTTCCTGCTGCGGGCCACCACGATGCAGAAGGAGCGGGAAGCGGAAGTAAACTTTGGTGCAAAGTATGGCGTCGAGGTCGAGCGCGACGAGCTTACCGGAGCGATCCACATTCGCAAACGGAAGGGCGCGGAAGTGGACGCTATGCTGAAGAAACGGCTCCGAAACTCCAAAGCCGGAAAGGACGGCAAAAAGGGTGCAAAGATACGGGAAGAAACGAAGGCCAAAAAACTCACACTGAGCGAGAAGAAGGCAAAGAAAAAGGAAAAGGAGCTGGAAAAGAAACGCCGTGAAGAGGATTTGCTGTTGCGCGAGTACCAGTACGACAAAGTTGAGTTTGGCGAGGTGGTTAAGGGGCCACCGACGCTGAACACGTTACCTCGACGAGCCGACAAACAGAACGGTGCCGCACGGGTACGTGTTTGCATTAGCCGCGTAGTCGCACGACTCTACTTTTACTTTTTTGTTTCGCCTTTACCTACAATCTCCGTAGCCTGGAAGTAAACGCCTACTGCTGCATGCAATGATAGAACCACAGTCAGACGGGGTGGACGATCAACAGCAAACACCATCGAAGAAGGCTAAACCAGCGGTAACGACGAAAATTGATCTAAAGGGTAAACGGAAGAATCTTCCGGTCGCAACACGAATGAAGATCGAACGGGAACAACAAAACGTGATCGAGATGTACCGTCAGCTAAAGAAGAATGCGCAAAGTAAAAAATAAACTACTTTCTAGGACGTTTATTCGTGTAACGCACAATCGGAATCATTCTATAAATATATATATGCATACGTAAATCCTTCCAAGCTAGCCCTTCGCACGGTCTCAATACCGTATCATGGAGTAGTACAGATACTTGCCAGTTTTTCGATACTCCGCCAGCAAGGATTCAGCTTCGGCCTTTGGTATGCTCTTCACTTTACTCATACACGTCACGATCGTGTCCTGAATTCGGGGCAGCATAGTGCGACCTTCGCCGCAAAGGTACAGCTTCGTCGTATCCTCCATCAGGAGCTCGATCAGGTCCTCCTTTCGATCTTCGATGATCTCTTGCACGAACTTGTACCGACTCTCCGCATCGCGAGACGAGGCTATGTGTAGCCGATCTAACAGGCCACTTTGCAGGTACTGCTTCAGCTCTTCGTCGTACAGCGAATTTCGGTCACGGTACCGGCAGCTTGTCAGCAACCATGCCGTGCCGAGCTTCAATTTCCGGTTGCTGGACAGCGCTGCGACCTTCGCTCGCTTGCGATACTCGAGAAAGCCCAAGTACGGCGACATGCCCGTGCCGGGTCCGATCATAATAATGTTACGCTCCAGATCCTCCTCCCGGTACTGGAAGACGGGCTTCAGCTGACGCAAATACATGTACAGATGCTTGTCGCAGCGGTTCGGGTGTAGCAGCTTGCTCTCGAGCATATGCGTCGCCAGCCCAACGCGCCCATCGTTCAGCATCGCGAACACGATCCGGAACTGGTTTTCGCGCCCATAGCTCGCGATGGAATAGGGCCGTGCCTGCAGACGGGGTAAATGTTCCACTAGTACGGCTAACGGGGGCCTACAGCTGCCCACGTACCGTAGCACATGCAGCAGATTCATCTCATTCTTCAGGATGAGCTCATTGTACAGATTGGAACCTTCCTTCGACGAAAGAATCTCGAGCAAACGCTTCTCGCACTCGTCCGTCGTATAGCTGGCCAGTGCCTGCAGAAGAACCTTGCGCGGCGTAATCCGTATATCGAGACACTCCGACAACAGACGCCGTGGCGTGAACAGCTTCGGCACGTAGTGCGGTAGCTCGGCATTCTTTTTCTTGATCGGCTTCACCAACTTCATCTCGTGCGGCGTGTCCGCAATCGGAAGCAGATGCAAGCGATCGAGTAAATAATCCACCTCACTTGGCAGGTTGTTGGTCAGTATACCGATCGTGTCTCCCGGATAGTAATCCTCTTCAAGGCCCTGTAAAAACCGGGACACCATTCATGAGTCTCGATGAGGCACAGTACGCCAGAGCAGTGCGTTGTGGCTTACCGGTGGTAGTTTGATTGTTACTTCGTAGACCGTCTTCACATCATCTCCCTCGGCCAGCACACGGTAGTGCAGGATGCTAGATTTGTGCACATCGCTCGATCCAAACGGCTGCCGCGAACCACTCTGCAGATGATCCGTTTGAGGCTGTTCGGAGGAAAACAAAACCGCGATTAGACCTTCGCCGGCTTGGTACCCGATGGTTGGCGTCATCTTCCTTACCGCTTGTCCATTGTCGACCGGATTCAGCTCTATAAATTGTGCCGGCAACTTCGGGTGCGTCAAGGCGGTTGCCTTAAATTGCTCCAGAACGTTCATCGTTTCACCATAGAAACGTTCCCTATTGGAGTCAGGATGTGCTGGGATAAACGCGATGAAAATACTTTTCGTAGCGCTTTGCTTGCTGTATTCACGGTGCCTACGGTGCCAAGGATTGGGGAAAACACCACAACAAAACTGCCTTTCTGTTTATACTGGCAGATGCCGAACGATGATTACCCGCTGTTTTTCCGAAGTTTTCTTTGCTGCTGCATGACACCAGGTGGTACCGAAGCGGTTTGCTGGCTACAGTAGAGTCCAGTTTCGTCGATTTCGTCGATTCCATTTTGAATCGTTTCGTTGAAGCGGTTGAAAGCGGTTGATTTGGTGGTTCCTTTGGGATTGCCACATTTTCTCCTTTAATTTTTAATACCAATGTTTGTTCAGATAATGCCGTTAATTATCTTCTGATGGTTTTGAATTCTCTGGATTATTTTTAAGCAAAACTCAGATTGATGATTAATATGCATCAAAATACTAACCAATCGAATGCATTGCACGAGGCTGTCGTCAAAACAGCTATTCAAAGATTAGGAAAAAACTAATGATGCTTTGTTGACTTGATGGTATTTTAAATTTGGATTTTCTATGAGAATTATTCAATCACACGCTCAATCGTTTCCGGACGTTACTCTCATAACATAGGGCAGTACAGCCTGGCAGACAGTCTGTTGAGATGACTTCTGTTGATATATTTATTGCAAAGAAAAAAATAATGTTAAATTACTGTCCATTGGGGATTTTTCTCCCATCAACCTTTTACATGAGAGAAGACAGATATGATGACCGGTTTATGCAATTAGATCACTCCTCCCATGTCGAAATGAAAATCGAAGATGCCACCAGCGTGCAGCGTGCAGCGTGCAGGTTTTGAGATCATTCATCGACGTAATCGGTCCATCTTCCTTCGTGTTATACAAAACATAATCAAATCAAAGCATGCCGGCGATGTGTTTTGACAGATAGACTGTCCACGCACTGATCTCGCTGTCCAAATCAACATCTCCTCTCGTCTGGCGTCCAATATCGGGCCAATCAATCAAACCAATTAATCCCAACCGCAAAACGTTACGGGATTGGGAAGCAGCGAGTTACAATAGCTAATTTCTTCCACCGATGACGATCGGTGTTGGGCCAATGTGCCTCACCAACCGGGGGGGGGGGGGGGGGGGGGGGGGGGGGGATGTCTCAAATGTGATCTTTTGGAAGAAATCAGGTTCGCGATCCGTTTCGGTCGGTAGGCAGTCCTCGCGCGGTGAGCGATGATTTTATCACGCCGAGTCGATAATGTTATCGATGAGCCCGAGATGATCTGCTCCCGATGCATCCAAGTGCTCAAACGCTGGTGCTACTGTGGCCAAATGGGTTTTTGGACAGCCCACCACAACGTGACATAACCATGCGCCGAGCGCTAGAAATGGCGCACGCAAGATCCACACATCGTCCCTATTGTCTTCCGGCCGGCGGCCCGGGCCGTGGAAGGCTCGACCAACAACACACGCTGGTTCCGTAGCGAACGTCCACAGCCACGGCGAGGTAAACAATAGTTCCACTCCTCGCTCAGGTTCAGGTGGCGTAAAGATAGCTGATGGAATAGCCGAAAAATGGCTTCACATGACTTCCCTTCGCTATCCTTAACGCGCGGTAGGCAGCACGCATCAACCGTATGCTACTTGGATTACGCAACAGACTTCGCCTCGATACTCGGTGCTATGCTGTATGCCGCTGGCCATTCTTTTCGGTCCGAACGTAGAAGCACCGGCATTCGCTCAATATGGTTACCTCGCCGCGCCTTTCAATGGCTGACGGAAGATGATTTTGTTACTTTTTTCTTTCCTTTCGGAACGATCGATCGATGCAACGCAGCGGTAAGTGCCGCCTGATAGTAGCATTTACATGCGGCAACACACCACAGCATGATGGTGAAGTGAGGAACCGAATTGAAATAAATTATTTTAAATATATAGTAACGCCGCTATGCCGCTATATAACATGCGTTCACAGAAAGCGAGGTGTTACCGGCGTATGTGATAGAACATTTGTGAGGCAGATATAATAAGGTGAGATAATTTCAGCTTCAAACACATACATTGTTTCGTGCAATCAAGCATGATCAGCAAGCAAGTGGTGCTGCATTCAAATGTAAATTCCTGTTCCACATTTATGGCGCTGGAAAGCAAGTAAAGCACGGTAATCAAATGAAAGTGTAGCAGCGTGCAGTAACCTAAACCAGGTAAAAATAAACATAGGACAAAAGCTCAAATAAGGAACAGTTTACGAATTGAACTGTAATTAAACAAATAAAATTTGCAATTTACTGGATCACTCTAGAAATGTTTTCTGATTGTATTATGTTGTCCATATCAAAAGAGAATAGCCGAAAATGTTGCCAAACTGATCTTCATTAAGTAATTTAGGTGCACGTGATCCTGTTCACCGAGAATGATTGTACTGCAACACCGTTAGCAACACTGGATCTGGAAGAATCCAGCAATCTAAAGCAATCCAAACTAATGATATTATCGCGATAACATCAGTGGCTATAGCTTGCGATTCAATCGAACTCAATTCTATCCATGACCCATTTATTTGTGCGAGAAAGACACAGATTCAATCGAACCAAGAATAGACTAATTCCAGTCTAGGACCTAAGCGCACACGCTAGCAGTTTACTATTGCGATATCAGCCTCAAATCCTGGCGAGTTGCATGCGGTCATTACCCGCTGCATTATTATGCTGTCATAACATCGACAAGCCACTGCTGATCCACCTTCTATAAGCGCTTTCTGAGAGGTCAATTTGTACCGTCTGGCACCGATCTTGCCGGCACTATCTTTCCGACACTTGATTTACCCGGAAAAGTCACGTCTCCTTCATTGATTGCTCGTAGACAAGACACTCTCTTGGCGCAATAAGCTCCAATAGTAAGCGTCAAGATCCTTTGATGGCCGCATGGTGGAGAAGGTTTTTTTGTGGTTTGTGGACATCGTGTCGGTCCCCGGGTTTCAAATGCAAATGGTGCTGATGCGCACACGAGATGATGTACCATATTGCGCAATAACAACAAGAGTGCCCTCGCGCTTGCACGATGGCACTGGAACATGTAATGCCAGTTGCTTCCTCTTGCCGTTTATCTCACTTTTATCCCTTCGCCGGTACAGCATCAACAGTACCTGCGGCACCCCATCCCTTAGCTATGGGCCTCTCGATAACTTTTTCTCGTTTGTGAAGTGAAGCTACAAAGGTAGACCGTACTTCATACTTTTGGGGCTCGATGCTTCGAGGAGCATTCGAGGAAAGCCCGGAAGATCCGGTTCTGCAGCCCGAGCCTCGAGTGCATCGTTTTGGCGCACCTGTTATTTGCCAAAAAAAATCATCACATACGGCTATTGCTACGCTATCCTACCGGCGGATGTCTCTTATTGTCGTCTTTGGTTAGGATTCGCTTCGCCAAAAACCAAAATACTGCGCGGAGATGAATGCTGAAACCGATTCGATCGGTTCCGGTCCTCTCAAGGATGTACTCGAGGGCCCAGGGGTTGGGAGGGAAAACAAACAAACTCCAAAGACCGCACACAGCAGCCGAAGAGGAAGCAGAAAAAAGAAGGTATTAACAACAGACCTCCCCTTCATGACTCCACAGGCCCAAAGCGAAGCAAAGGAGCATCTGATTTGGGAGGGAAAACGGAACTGGAAAAACACTTATCAAAGCGAACGGATTAAGGTGTCGTGCCCATCCACACGTGGGCGCTAAGGCCATGGACAGCCCACCAGGTTGTAGCGAGTCGTGTGGCGAATTTGGCCAATCTTTTGGCACAATCGTGGCACTTGCCACTGCCACTGGAAGCATCAATGGGTCTCGGTGAAAGGTGCAGCAGCCCCTGCAGAGGGCTCCAACGGACGGACGGCCATAGCCTCCGATGAAACCCTTGCGGGAGTTTTTGTGCGGTTGTTATGTTGCGTTGAAAACGAGGCTCGAATGGCGGCCACTCGACCGCGCTACCACCACGGCACTCACGACAATGTTAATGGAAAGTTTTTGGAGGAAAAATGCTCCACGCATATGGTTGGCAGCTAGGCGCGAAAAAGCAGCTCCCTTCCGGAGATTCGGAAGGAAAATAATCAAACCAAAACAAAACGGCACACGTGGGGGCCTCTGTGGCGGGCAAGTGGCCGAGTGGACGAGCTGGGCTAAGAAAAAAACCGAACCACCAGGCGGGATGACGCAGGCTCGATCCGATCGAACGAGGTGGGGTGCGGATCTATAAAAGTGCAAACCATTCGGTAGGACCGGTACCAGTAGCCAGTCGATCGTGCATTAGGTGAGACGTGCCCCTTCAGCGAAAAACGTGTTTCCGCCAATCCATTTCACGTGCTTTACCCGGAGAAAGTGCCCTTTTTTGCGTACGGTGAGTGTCCACCGTTTGGTTGTGCATTTGTTCGTAGACAGTTTGTTTGTGAGATTTCTGTGGTCGAAAACTGAATCGTTGTTTTATCGGTGATCGCAACATTAAATAATAAGTGTAATAAATCAGGTGTGTGAAGACAATGGACAACAGCTAAACAGGACTGTTTGGGAATGGGATCCAGGACGATTACCCGTTGATTGATACGTTGTTTTTTTTCCTTACGGAATTTCCTGTTTCACAAAGACTTCAACTCCGGTTAAACCGGAAACCTGGTAATCCGTTCAAATTCACAAATGTGTGCCAATTTATTCCAAACCACTTATTATAATCTTGTTACCAGCGATAACGTGTGTTACGAAATTGGGAACGTGTTTTCGGGATTTTTTGTGTACATTTATATTACCACGGGAGTGTGTTGAATCCGTTTGACCATTTTTACGGTTTTATAACCCGCTATATAAGTTATTAGGCCGTAGTGGTGCCGCCCAGGGACTGGTTTCTAAGCTCCGATTATTGGTTATTTCAGGGAGAGCAAGTGAAAAAAAAACTAGATGCCTCCCAGTGGACCGGGTGCCATATTTAATGCAAATATCCAATTTCTATTTCCATTCCAAAGCGGAACACATTTCCATTCCAAAGCTGACACAATTCTCTGCTGGTTGCATAATGCTTATTTTATAGAAATGTTAATGTCCTGCCGATTGTGCCTTTCAACGGAATCGTGTTATCCTGGACTTTTCTCGGTTGAAAAAAAAAGAGGCAAGATCAGTTGATCTAATTAGAACATCAATGGGAAACCCACTTGTCCACCACAAAAGCTGGTTCTTTGAACAAGGATTTCCGTTAGACTTTGTTTACTTGTTTAGTAAATTTTAGATATGTCCCAGATTGCATAAACATCATGCAAAGAACATTTTTGTTCATCTCGTTTTGAACATTTCTACGCTAAAAAAGAAGAAATCCAGTGGAAAAGTCGTGGAAATTGTCCCATCATCAAATCACCGTCTTATCGGTGGACGATGATGGATGAGAAGAAAGTGCTTCTCAATGCTCACGGCGTGGGGTGAAGTATGCTTAATACCAACTCGGCATTCATTACAAACTCCGACGCGGATGTGTTGCACCTAACACCGAAAATTGCACCTCACTAAATAACACCTTCGCCCGCTGTTGGGCTACCGATGAGAGGTGAAAGTGCGAAAGTAAATCACATCACGCAGATGTGCACCTCATCCAGGAAATAAAATGGAGAAAAAGCAACACCCTCTCCGGCATAGACGATCATTTTATGGGATTTTTGGTAGCTCCATCTGAGAGGAAAACGTTTTAAAACGTCGCGTTGGTCAAAGTAAGCGTTAGTAGATTGGTAGCCAATTCCGTTTTTGATATAGTGCTGTTCCTTTAACATCTCTTCACGCACTAAAAACACATCTTTCTGCGATCAGTAAGACCATTTTCACTATCTTATCTCCTGTGATCTTTAACACAAATTAACAAAGCGCTCCATCAATGATTGTCGCTGGTTGTGCGCATAATAGCGGAACAATAGATTGACGATTATAAAACAGGCACTCAATATCATAAACATCGATTAGGGCGCCTCTAACGAACGATCGTTATGCATCTTGTGGTGCTCTACGGTACGGTAGCCGATAGCGATTCCACGCTTCTCTTCTGTTGGGTGCTGAGACCATTGCTAATGTAGCATTAATAATGTCCATTTTTCCACCTCACCAACCATTCCTCAGAGAGCTGTCCCGTGTACAAATCATCCGTATCCGTTCCGCGACATAACTAACTCCAGCTGGCATACCGTCCAACGGTGTGCGCGGAGGGGTGTTTGGTGTGAACTGACGATCGCTGACTAATTTATGATCATTACGAATCACTCTCGCTCTCGTCTGGAAGCACAAAGCTCCATTACGCTGCTGGACGATGGCCATCGGCACGTGCCATCGCCACGGCAGCATCAGTAGCGAAGGAAACGGTTGGAAACGTAATTATTACTTCCGTCAGCGAAAAGGGCAAAGAAATCGGAGGCAAGAAGAAGATGGAGGCTGCAGGTGGGAAACAATCAACAAAGATCGTAGATGTTGAGCTCTTTTTTTTTGTCATCTTTTTTCTCTGTTTTATTTCCTCTACCGGTGTAACGTGTGGTTTGTTTTATGTTTGATTGCCTTATTTCACTCCTGACACCTTCGCAATCCATGTTTACGCCCCGTGACGACCTAAGTCGTAGCGTGAATAAAAACTCGAAGACAAGGACCTGTTTAACAAATACATTTTCATACTCCTGTATCAGCGATAACGTCGTTAATGTACGGACTCGCAAGCAGCGTTTTTACGCGGAAATGGCGTGGGAAATCGTGGGAACAGAAAACATCTTCACGCCGAAACCGATAGCGATAGCGTACAAGATTCCAACATGTATTTCAGCATCGCTCTTTTATCCGCTGACGCGACTTTTCCGCGTAAGATTATCCAGTTTTCCTTGAGAGTTGAAAGTAAGGCTGGAAAGTCGGAATTTCCCTACGGCGGTTGTTGCGCAACCACACGGACCTCTACTACCCGGAATCACGAGCGTACACCACCTACTAGACCAAAGTGTCACTGTCACCACCGTCGTCGTCGTGGTAACAGCAAACAGGTTGCCGGTTGTGCTGGTACCGCAGGATTTCACGATCAAATATTTGTCTCGTTGACTCCATCTACGCAACCTGCGAAATCTTTTCACCTTCCCTGACATTCACCCAACCGCACATTGCTTCTCCATTCTCACTCCGCAGTTTCCTTACTTCGACGGTATTAAGCAGCACCATGAGAACCGCCACTATCGCAACGATCGCCGTCGCAATGCTGATGTGCATCGGTAAGTGATCACTAAACGGCCATTTCGTTGCATGGATTGCAATAAAATTTGTATTTGTCTTTGACAGAGGGCATTGCGGCTCGATCGCCACTGGATCGCCAGAAGGATTATGATTACGATTACGATGGCAATAGCGGAAGTAGCGGCGGCGGTGGAGGTGGCTACAGCAGCAGCTACTCGCCGAAATCCGGTTACAGTGCTGGTAGTGGCTTGCGCTCGATCGCCCAAGGATCAGCCGATCAGGCAAACTCGGCCGTTGCCAATCAGCACGCGGCAGCCAAGCAGGCAGCTTACGTGGCCCAGAACACGTTGGCTCAGGCAGCAGCTCAGGCGGCCGCTACGGCGCAGGCCGCCCTCGCCGGCAAACACGTGCTGTTGCAGGGTCTGGAGCAGCAGAACCTTGAGGCCCACCAGGCACTGGACGCGGAGATCCAGCAGCTGCAGCAGGCGAAGCGATCGGCCAAGGCAGCGCAACATGCGGCCCAGCAAGCCCTTAACCACGTGCAGGTGCTGACCAGTGCGCTGAACAATGCCCAGGTTGCGGCCGAACACGCTCAGCAGAGTGCTAGTGAGGCGGCGGCTGAATTGGCTTCCCAAACGCAGATGGTCGGTACGGCCAAGTCGCGCGTCGAAGCAATCGAGGAGCAGCTCAATGCGGCCCGTGTCGATTTCGAGGCGACGCAAGAGGCGGCCCACAAGGCAGCTGCCTCGGCACAGGAAGCGCAGAATAATGCGGCCGAAGCGGCTGCCCATGCTGCCATCCCGATCGTACACGTCGGTCAATCGATCGAGTCATCGCACGGTGGCCACCATACGCTCCAGGCCAAGATCGGCAAGGTCGGCGGCGGCGGCGGCGGTGGTTCCGGTGGCTCCAAGGGTCATAAGCTGCACTCGTCCGAGGACGAGATCAACAGTGGCGAGATCGAGGTGGCCGCTAATCACAACTACGGTGACTTCAAGGCGTCGCAGCAAGCGTTCAGCTTCGCTGGCTACTGATTGGTGCGTTCCGTATAAAAAAAAAGTAGCCCGGCACCAGCACCGCCCGGATATCGACGATCATCTATGTTTTAATAGAGACAGACTTCCATCTTTCTCCAATCATTACCACAAACCCAAACAAAAACCCAAAGCCCATTCGCACCATTC
>NC_064877.1:22202500-22205000 GCF_943734665.1 Anopheles aquasalis | reverse complement strand
ACACACACACACACAAACGCATACACAAACACGCGCAAGTTGTCTCACTATCACTAGGCAGCTTATTCCTTTCCACTCCCTGCTATTTTGCTCCACTACTGCTCCCATTCACTAGTTGCGAACCCGAACTCATAATTTAAACACGCCAACAGTATCCGTGCATTCGCTTGTGCAGTTAATGAAGGTGTTTTTAACTGCTCGCCTACTCAACTCATGGGGATGCTAAGTTGGCTTAGGAAATCTAAAAAGTAAGTAGCATTCACGCAAGCAAGCACAAACAACTTTGCTGTTTTAAACAACAAAACCCCGCCAATAATTAAAGGAAATGGTATATTCAACGTTGTGTTTGTTTGTGCCATCAAGTAAGGTTCCTGTCATTCCTTGGATCTTCGTCTCCAACAGCTGGTGTTGCCTTTGGAGATGGAGTTCTGTCGGCTTAAAAATAGACAATTTACAAAAAAAAAACTTCGCCATTGCAGTAAGAGACGGCACCATCGAATTGCAATCAGAATGGTATTATGCTCCCAAGAATACAAAGGGACACGTTAGCAAAAATGTTAATTCTGCAGGTTAAAAAAAAAAAGCAGAATAATAGTGTGCAGACATGAAGAATGCACCACAAAACAGGACCTTTTCGAACTCCTAATAAGTAGCGTTTCTTCCGCAAATCTTTTCGATTTTGGAACCACTAGCCACGGTACGCGTTGTTTTTCAGCCTTCGCCAAAACCAGCCATCAACAAATGTGACGACGGAGAGATTCATCTTTTTTTTGCGTATCATTGGGTTTCCTAATAATGGACCAGAATTGAGGGCGAGAAAGAGGAGAGAGAGACGGGTGCTAGTGCGTGTCTAATATTCCTGGTAAGTGTTATTTACAGCATAAATCTATATCTCGCAGCAATCGAACCAATCTTTCACCACCTCCGCACCGGTGTTTCTCTGTCATCGTACTACATGAATGCCCACCACAAGCACGCACGAGTACCAGGACGAGGAGGAGAGCGCGGAAATCGAAATGTTAGTTCGAGTCAAAAGCATTCCACTTCCGGCTCAATCGATTGTATCCAATCAGCACCGACACCATCATCACACCGCCACCCGTCAGATGGAATGTGTTACGTTTTTGCATTTGACGAGCAGCTTATATGTGGCGAACAGACACATCGCACCATACTGTTGCTTTTGTAAAATAGAATCCCTTCCTCTCATCGTTTCGATTAATTCTACTTCATTCACAATTAAATAACCCTTGCGTGTGTATGTGTGTGCCTCTTGCAAGGCGCGGTCATCCTCGTTACTTAAATAGACGGGGGGAAAGGGAAGAGAGATAGAGAGAGATTTTGATTTATACTAAATTAACACCATTTAACCGAAAGAGCTAGAAAACATTTTTCTTTTTTCTAACTCTCTTCTTTCTTCTCTGGCCTGTTTTGCTTGGCTGTGCATGCTTTGTTTTCCAACCGACACAGCTTGCAACATTCTGAATGCACTTTTTGCTCTTGCACTATTGTTATTGTAACGGGTGATTCCATCCTCCTAACGAACTCTGCCCAACAGCATCATGACCAGGGAGTTATAGGTTGGCGTTTTTTTTTCTTTTGTTTTAAGTGTAACCTTGTGTTTTTCTAACTTGTTTACTCGCGATTCCAGCAGCTTACGACTACTATATACAAACTCGTTTTAACGCGCGTGCGCGTTTTGCTTCCCGTTTTTTTACTAACGCTTTTGTTTTAACTTTCAAATTTACTTTGTGTAATTCATTTACTAAACTTTTCCCCGTCAGCGCTACAAATCATTTTTCAGTTTTGGGATGAGATGATTTGTCTATTTTTTTCGATTGTGTGAGTATATTTCCATTTTGGGCGTGTTTATTATGCTTTTTTTACGAAAGAGGAAAGAAAAAACAGTACCTCAATGAATAAGAAAAAACTTTTCAAGGAGCCACGACTAGTCCACTGAATGAAGTCAAACAAAACTGCTGCTATCCAGTGCATTGGTAATACTTTTCAAGCATTGCACTTGTCATACCCAAGAGCAAAACGAGAAAGAACACATCTTCTTCCTCGTTACAGCAATGCAAACATGACCTCACAACACTGAGTAACTTAGTGTAAATGAAAGATAGTATGTGAACACTACATACGATTAGAAAATTGCAAAAAATGCAATACAGCTCAACCAAACAAAACCAGTAAACCGTGGTTGGATGCTATACTAGAGCAACGCAAGCATGTCTGCTATGTGACTCTTTCCCCCTTGCGTTATCTTTTCTCGTTCCTCTGTCCTTTGTTCTGTTGGTTCTTCAGTCTGTCAAATTTTGTTTCGTTAATATAATTTTCATTTTGTGATTTACTTTTTCTATTTTCCATTCATTTTTTCCTATTATAGTGCTAGACAACCCCCCTTCTTTCGTGAACTAAAATATCTCATCACAAATAACTGTACAGAGCGAACATTCGCTTAAGACTCGCTAATAGCGGAACGGAGTTTTGTTGGTTT
>NC_064877.1:22195000-22197500 GCF_943734665.1 Anopheles aquasalis | reverse complement strand
GGCGGTTTTCCTGGCGTGGCCGGTGACGAGCTCGCCTGTGTCGATGCGATCGAGGCCGGTTGAGAGCCAGCCACTCCGGGAGCACCAGCACCGGGCACAACAGAGGGCATTGGTCCACTGGCGGCGGATGCGACACCATTGCTGTTACTGCCGATCGGAGATCCGACTAGACTACCTCCCGGTCCGGCGGCACTACTAACTGGTACGCCCGGTGGGACCGATTGAGGCGGCATATTTCCGGAGCTAGTCGGTGGCATACCCGGCGGCATAGCACCCGGTGGAACACCTGGCGGACCACCGGCAACTCCCGCCATCGGTGGGTACGGTTTACCTCCTCGCATCGGTGGACGTAATGGCGAGCTCTGTGACGTCGGAGGCAATTGATTCCAAGGTTGCTGTTGTCCCTGTTAAATGTACAGAACGAAACAGAGATATGAGTTACACGAGTTTTGTTCGCACAGAGAACGAAGAACGCGATCGTCACATACCTGTTGATGAGTCGGGTAGGGTGGCTGCTGCTGTTGATTGGGCGGATAGCGATTGACATCGGCTGCGCCCCATTGGTTAGGTGGCGCACCTCCAGGAGGTACACCCGGAGGAACACCGCTTCCGGGAGGACCTCCACTGCCAGGGGGACCACCACTAGCCGGGCGCGGTCCATTGTGCGTCCATTGCTGTTGCTGTTGCTGGGGGCTTTGCGGCGGATATTGGCCACGGTACTGGCCTCCTGGTCCAGTCTGCCAACCTCCTGCTATGAAACGCGAACAAGCATGATCATGATCGTGATAAGAATATCGAAGGATTGGGGATCTCATATCTTGCGAAGATCCAAACGGTTTTTGGCAAAATATTTTCTGATATTTAATCCCATCGATACTTACGGTACATTTGTGGTCGCTGCTGGTACGGTGGATAAGGTTGCTGACCCTTTTCAAAGTCCGGATGACGTCGCGGTTGATTGGGTTGTGGGTACGGAAGAGTCTAAAATGAGATAAAAGAGGGAGACAACATCAGCGATAGAACACACAAGGACCACAGTCGCATTGATCTATTGGCGATCACTCACCTGCTCTTGCTGTTGCCGATAGTAATCAGCAGCCGATTGTGGTGGTTGTGTGGCAGGCGATGGATAGCCACCGCTGGCTCCTTGTGCAATCGTCGAAGGTGGTTGCTGTGGTGGCTGCTGCTGATGTTGTGCCTGGGCACCAGTGACTGGTGGAGGTGGTTGAGCTCCCGCCACGGGTTGTCCAGGTACGGGTGATGCAGCTGGTCCCGGTCCTGCCGCACCACTAACTGGTTGCTGACCGTACGGTCGCTGCTGTGGTGGCGGTGGATACGGTGTATTGCCATATCCGCGATACGGATCCGCTGGTCCCGTAGGTGGTGCCGACCCGGCCGTCGGTGGAGTTCCCCTGTACGGAGATCTATCATTAGGTTAAAACATTTTTGTCATTTCCTTGTAACTGAATCGTTTTACATGCGAGCTCCCAAAATAAATAAGACAATTAATCCAATTCAATTAATTATATGCTTTTCAAAGTAGGAAACCCTAGCAGAACGCTTGATCTAAACGTTTAAAAACACTAAACCAAAATAGCTCACACGGGGCGCAATTATGGCACGAATATGAGTATCAAAATCTAGGGCTTCCATTTATGTTCGAAGGAATTCGTCCAACGTGCCCGTCTGGTAAGATTAAGTAGAGCACACAACACACTAGCTGTTAACAAACAAAACACAATCGCTTCTTACCCTTCTCCCGCTTCCGGTGGCCCATAGGGAGGATACATAGGTCGTCCTGCAGGAGGATACTGGCCCTGCTGTGGTGTGCCGGGTGGTGGTGGATACTGACTCGGGGGCGCCCCGGCTGCCGGTCCATACTGTTCTGGTGCACCATATTGCCCATATCCGCCCGGTTGTCCCTGATACGGAGCCCCTGGTAAAGTGTTAAATGTAATGCAACAGAAGATCAGATTAATGCGTACAGATTTGCAAGATACATTTTTGAGCTACAAACTCTACTACAACAAATTCAATGTACATACGAAATACAAAAAAATCGGTTATTTATCACTTAAAACTAAAAATAAGGACAAATGAAGCAGCCGTGCTGGGGGATTACAGTGGGTTAATAAAAAAAAAGAACACACTCAATGTGATGTAGCTTCGTGGAGCTGGTATGTAACAGTGAAACTGACACAAGAGAACAAACGTACGGAATAGGTGCGGGGACAAAGGACGTGCAAAGTGTGTCAATGTATATAAATGAGAGACGAGGTGATGGTGGTTTGTGAGGGTGTAGTGGGGGAGGTGAAATGTGTGCCATTACCTTGAGGACGTGAAACCGGTGGATAAGGAGCACCTTGTTGATAAGGTGGACGCTGTGGACCCACGGGATCATCAAAAGGATTGCTCACGCTAATGTTATCGCCTGAAGCAGGCGGTCCCGAACCTAAAGAGGATGTTAGAGAGAAGAACGAAGGGAAGGGAAAACGTAAGA
>NC_064877.1:22175000-22187500 GCF_943734665.1 Anopheles aquasalis | reverse complement strand
AATCATCGTACGACGGTGGCGTCGCTGGTATCGATGAACTGCCAGCTGCGGACGATGACGCCGGCGAGGACACCGACGAAGATGATGGCGATGACGAGGAGGATGGTGTGGGCGGTGGTTTATAGTTCATCGTTCACGATCACAATCGTTGTTGCTCACGCACGGAATCAACCGACATATGTTGAAGAGGACGCCCGTACAGAAGCCGCACACAAAACAATCACAACGCACAAGGACCTTTATTTCGCGAAAGGAAAAACTTCCTTCCCTCCTCTACGTTCAATCCACTCCTATTAGCGTTTCACTAACTGGTTTTTTTTACTTGTCTTTTTGCAGCGAAACACCTTTACCATCGTCGTCGTCGTCACTTTGTCGACTCAAACAAACGCACACATACTACCGAATGACCGCGGCGAAAGGATTGGAATTCAGCATTCAACGGCATCCAGGGCAACGAAAACAAAAAGGATGCTTCCACGGCATCGGCAGCAAAGAACAAAATAAAAGAAAGACACCGGAACGACGAACTTGGTGCTCGCGCTGCAGCTGGCTTCGAGAAATGCGGGGGTTGTGTTGTTCGCGCGCGCACAGGTTTGCGCCAAATCAATTGCACCATCCCCCTTTAATCGCTTGGCTGTGACTGATTTAATAGCCATCCGGAAGCCCGGACACCACGGCACGGCACGGCCACACGGGTCGATATCAGCCTTCCATCCAGGTCCATCTCCGTCTGGTCTGGTCTGGGGGCCGATCGGGCCACCAACCAACCAACCGATTGGCCGGGAGTATTCGGAGCGAGCGTGCACAGCGTGAGCGCGTACATGGTCATCACGCATACTACACCACACCACGGAGTCGGGGCATGTCTCCACCACCACCACCCCCTAGCGGAATGGGCGGAGTGGGCCGAAAGGATAGCACAGAAAAAGTGGCGAAAAAAGGATACCAACAACTGCGCGCGCGAATGGGCGAAAATGCAGGCAGCCGAGAGCGAGGGAGGCGGGACGAGGTGGCATTGCATTTGGTGGTCATTTTCATGCGAAGCTATTGCATACACAAACGCACAGCCTCCCCCCACCACTCCCACGCACCTATATCCAATTGATGTGAGATGACCAGCTTCCAACCCCCCTTCATCCTGAAATCATCGTAATGATGATGATGATGATGATCGGGAGCAGTAGCAGCCCACACAGACACGGGCACTCGGGCGCTTGTGCACGTGCAAGCTGACCACTAGGCACCACACGCCACTCCCGAACCACCCCACAGCCTCATCCTCCCCCAATCAGGCAAAAAGGATAAAGGGTGGAGGAGGAACTGGGGTTGCCTGTGATGTAGTCTACCTTCCCCTTGCCTCCCACTCGGTTGCCTGCATAGCATTTAAAGAGCAAATCCGTGATATGGTTGTGCGATAAAAAAGAAAAGCGTGGTTAATGGCTGGTGGTGGGTGGGTGGTGCTTTGGAAAATCAGGCGCACATTGGAAAACGAACATAGGTCCCCCGGGCGTCAGTCCACCATCCCATCCCGCCCAACAACACTACACGCATCATTTTTCGCGGAAAATCGCCAAAAGAGGAAGGGATGTTAGGGCAGGTGGCAGTATAGGGATATATCCACACAAATTGCAATACCCTTTGCGGCCCCAACTACTCCACCATCATTCGTCCCCCGATGCACCAATCCATCAGCTATGAAACTGGGCGGGGAAAAAAGAGAGTCCGAAATCCCCCACCGGGTCGAACAACACACGGTCGAAAGTCCACAGAAGCAGCACCAATGCGACACGACAGGACGAATTTTCTCGTTTCACTCTCGCCTGCCTATGTCTCTCTCCTCCTCTCTCTCGGCAGCATTGTTTCAACCGGCTTCTCTTTCCTCCTCCTCCTCCTCATTCTACTGATGATGCAGCCGCCTATCGTAGTGCTATCGGTCAAAAATTACCTTTAATCATTTATTCCACACAAAACTGCGATTCCTCCCGTCCACCACCACGCGCTATGCCCTGCGCGGAACAGGGGAAAAGCCAAAGCATCATGCACATACGGGGGAGAGGCGGCTGGGTATCAGGCGCGATAGCAAAGTGGGCACCGACCGCCAGCAATGCACGTGCGCGAAAAAAGGGGGAAGCTTCATCAAAAAAGGATGCAACTGTTCGACCACCACCCACTGCCAAGCTACCCGACCGAGTTCCCTTACTTTTTGTTCTTTTTTCTCCTACATCTCGCTGTGTGCCTCCTCTTTGGTGCGTGCACATTCACCGTGGCTAGAGTGTCAGTGAGGGAGAGAGAACGTTTTACATAATTTGTCCCTGTTTCCTATCCTGATGATGATGATGATGATGATGATGCAGCCACAGCGTTGTTCGCACAGGGGGTTTTCCTCGTTCATTTAATTTATTTTATTTTCTCCAGTAAAAACGCTAAAATCAAATAATTATGCACTAGTGCAGAGGTGCGAAAGCGCGGCGGGCACTCAACTTACACAACAAAAAAGGATGCAATAGATGGAGAGTTGCGTGTATGCTTGAACCTAATAGGACAGACTGTACACTCCACTTCCACAATCGCGACCGAGCAGAGATCAGCAAGTGAGGCAACAGCAAGACAACAATGACAGGAGAAGCCTTTAGGCAAAGCTAGTTTGACTAGCTAACTAGCTGGCTGGCTGGCTGGCTGGCTAGCTGGCTAACTGGTTTGCTGGCCGGATTGATCTGACTTGCATATCATTTGTTACAAAACGAGGGTTGCAATTTATCCATTAGCTTATCGCAGTTCCGTTCACCAAATGTTATAGGTGTAATTCAAATCATTTGGATAAACAATAGGATGTCATGAGATGAATACGGCGAGTTTTGTGAGCCAGTGTTGCCAGACATTGCTTCAAAACAAAAACAGTAACTAGGAGGCATTGGTGACAATGGAGGTGTGTACGCACGCAACATGATCGTTAGCAATAAACGCTGCGCTAATAATGTTGTTGCTCTTCATTCGGGAAAAAAAATAAAAGTAATTGCAACGGCAATGGATAATAATTGCTAAGGATGATAGATTTATTTTATATAAACTGAATATAACATATTCCATAATTTTATATAAACTGAAATAAACCGGTCCTGTTGATGGTTTTCTCAATAATACGGTGAAAATGAATAACTTCCTCTCTCTCAGTCCTATGATCACCGTGAAAGAAGCTTGTAATTCCAGGTTGAAAATATGATATAGTTTTGTGTTTCCGAGTTCCCTGTTACAAGATTAATTCGCCAAATCAATAACCGAGTTTTTGCGACACGAATATGAAACGGAAAACCCAATGTTCATATTGAATAGGATAACAAATTATGCTCAACAGAGTTTTGCGTTTCCACAGTAATAAGCACTCACAATAATGCTATTTACGGAAAATGCTGTGGAATCTACAACTATAAAAAGTTTCAACTATTTCCACATAAATGATGAACATTTTCCTCATGTTACACATGCAACTTATGGAGGGTGTGTAAAGATTGGGAGAGAACGGTTCGCGGTATGCTGCACAGCATTCCGTCCCAAGTATCATCAGCCCCCACTGCACCTGATAGGATGAACTAACACACACAAACACATCACATCCGCCACATTTATGCGATTTTCCATTCACACTTTGTAATGGGTGACGCGCCAAAAGGGCAGACGAATTGCGAGTGGAAAAGACGGTCGGTGCGATCGTAAAGTGTAAAATTTAATTAAACATTCAGGAAAACGCAACACTGACGCAGCGTGAGAGTCCCTACTACTGGCGATCAAAAGTTAGTAAATGCAGTCCAATATTAGGAGGTCCATGCATGATGCTGCATTTAGGCGGACTTTTGTAGAAGTTAAGATAATACAACAACGGAAAAAAAACAAAATAAAACAAGGAAAAAAGAATGCACATGATTTAAGAAGTCATCGGTTAATCTCAATTACTCTCAAATCATTGGGACAGGTCAGGCGATCACTACTGTCATGACATCAGCCATGTGTCACTCCAGCACACTCTTTTTAGCAGCAAGTCTCGTCCTTAATGCCATCGTCGAAAGAACGAATTGCATTTACCATCCCCCGGGAATTATTACTAATTGGCCAACATAGATCCTTTCGCCGGAACTTCCACAAACAGGCAGCCATACAATGCACACATTCGTTCTCCAACACTCACTTGGATAATTCCCAATCCTGCTTTTTGTTTGTTTCGTTGAATCCAGCAGCATTAGTTTGGTTTGGCTTTTCCGGATACACCCTGTGCTTCAGCCCTCTCTACCCCTCATTCTTGAACACAAAAAACGAAAATTATCCCAACGAACTATTGGGTACGTTGTAGGAGAGGATGTTGGGCGGGTTAATTTAATTTCCCTAATATTATTCTTGCTCCTCTTTCGGTCGCCAACTCTCGTTTGCAACCATTGTGGAGCAGCAGCTTCCCTGATATCGGGGCAGCGAGCGTAAATACAGCTCCGGGCAGGATACACTTTAGCGGAGCGACCCAGCGACCGAACGAACGAATGGCTTACACATAAGCCGCCCGTTTTACCCGGATGTGACGGTTTCCCGTCCCTGGGCACCGGAAACGGTCGGCAAGAGATGGCGCGCGCCGCGGCAGCCGTGGGAAGGTGTGCGCGGTAAAACATAATTTATTTTTTTATTTTCATCGCATTCATATAATTTTCAATATAATTATTGCGGCATTTGCCAATATTTGCATTTGCCAACGCCATCGCCGCCTGCGCCTGTTGTCCACCAACAGGCATTGCACTCCACCTCCTCTCAACCTCTCATCCTCGGTTGCTTTCGTACATATCATCATCATCATCATCATCCTTTTTTTCTTTTTTTGCTATTCGCTCGCTCTCTCCAACTAGGCAAAAGGTCACTCTCGCCTGATCATCCATCCACAGTCCAGCACAGAATTTGCATGAACAGCCAAACAGCATCCACTCGATCGAGGTGGTGGATTATGGGAGGGTGTGTGTTTTATTTTTATTCCAGAATTGGGTGGTTGTTCACACCCAACAGCATTCTGTTTTTATCTCTCATTCGTATGTTTGCCTGGTTCTTTGCTGGCTTGACCACACATCATGCAGTTTGTGTGCAAATTGTCCTTGTATATGTGTGTGTTTAATGAGGAGAGGATAGCAGATGACACACCTGCATTATGCGTATCCTGTCGATTCACATAGATCGTACATGATAATACTGTTGGTGTGGATAAAGATGATCGTTCGATCGAGACCGTTTCATAGCAGCATATCAACACCAGGAAAACAAAGAATGGTGAAGAAGAGCTTTGCAAAGCTTTTTTTTTTTTTTTTGATCACATTTATCTCTTCAAAACAAAACAACATTGTAAATTTTAATTAAATTACCAAGCACGAGATACATTTGTCATGTCATTACGAGATTCATTAATTGATTCTTAAGACCTAAACGCTTCGTAAGACCTAAAAGTCAAACTTTTTTGATCTTTGGTTCCAACCAATAGTTGTCAGCCAGTCACTGACATCTCTAGAGTGCGTAACAGCATTTCTTTTTCAAAAATTATGTTTCCCAGGATCAGGGGGCGTCAATGGCACTCTCCCACACAACTGGGATCCCAAAAAAAGACTACATAAAAGAATGGAACGCCTGCTGCACGTCCACGGGAAGTTAGAGAGACAAGGGCAGCTGGACAACACACTGCACCATCAGTAGCACCAACAAACCATCGCGAAATATACTGCATACACTGTTGGTGGTGGTGCTCGGTCCCCCTACCCATTCACAGATTAAAAAAAAAGGTTCAGCAAAACATAACCGAGCACCAATAAAAAGAGCGCGAGAGCAAGAGAATAAAAGTGACAGAAATAATGTTGGCCGTACATATATAAACAGCAGCATGCACAGCTCTCGAAAAGCGCTCCCCACCGATCCGATATGCATGCAGGATCGCGCATTGTGGGTGGTGAGGTTGGCCACAGTCAACCAAACCACCATTTCTCACAAACACATCCCATACATTCCACTTGCCGCAGCGTTGCGCGCGCGGTTTTCAATTATTGATTGGGCACGTGACACAGGCACAGAAGATGGGTGCGTGTGATGAGCCCGAACCCACGGACATTTGGGTTTGAGTGTGGTTTTTGGTGAGAGCGATCCGACCATCCGGCAAGGACAAAAGGATTGGCCCTCATGAGAACGGTCCATAATGTGCAGCATGTCATTGGAAGCAAATAGCGGGGCAGCTACGTGTCGATTAGAATGACCGACGACGGCTCAGTCCGCTATGTTCTTAACAATACACTATGATTTCCTATTGAATATAATTTAATATCCCTGCTAGAAACATAGTTCCTTAGTTCCTTATTTCTTTTGCAAATTCAGGTGAGCTTCACCGCAACACGCTGTCGAGTCAGTCAAAAGCATCTCTTGCTCGTGCAACTTTGCAGCAACTCTGGGCTGTCGTTCATAAACAGAAATTGATCAGAAATCGAAGAAAAACCATAGACAAGACGGGATAAGACCGCCCATACAAGCCAGATGGATTGTCTGGACGGCCAAAAGGTGTTCCTCCTTCGTATACCGTCTACAATCTTTAGGATTGCGATTTCAAACCATAGTTACTATCGGCCCCGTCGCCTTCACTACCACCACACTCCGGACATTCATAAATCATTCATTACGGTGTCTTGACCACTCCCTGGCCCACCTACCTCTGTACGGGTACGTGCAGAGAGAAGGAGCCGTGGTGGGCGGCCAATCGCAATCATCAAGAAAGCAATCTTTCATTATCCTTAAAAACCGAGCGACCGGATGAACGTGAACGATAGGTTTTCAGCACGGCATGGCACAGCCTGCTCGTTCGTTTGTGCTGGAAAATCAGTTTTCCATCAGGAACTACAGACCAAGGACTACCGTCTAAGTCTCTATGTCTTCTTGAAGGGGATAAAAGATTGAAGGAGCAAAACCGGAAGTAAAGCTCATCGAATTCCTTGGCAAATGGACTCTCTTTCTCTCTCTACTTCGTCCATCTGGCTGATGAACTGAGTGTGTTCGCAAACAAGGACACCCACCTTGGTCCGAGCCTTTACGGTGGACTGAAAGATGAATAGTCCATAAAGGTACAGAGCAAGGATCCAGGGCTGAGGGTAGCGCGCAGGATGGCGAAATGGAAGACCTTCTCTCATTCCCTCCCAGGTAGTAGAGTAGCAGTAGCAACTAGAGAGCTAGTAGTAGTAGCTGGAACTTCCATTTTTAATTTCATATAAACCCCAGGCGTCCACACCGCAGCTCACTGTGTCGAGGAGATTGTATTCCTTGAACTCTCTCTACTCTCCGACCGCCGTCGTCGTCGTCGTCTGCCATTCGAAAGGATTCAGTACTTTGTTCCTTCGTTCATTGTTTGATACATCAGAGATAGTGGTTCAGGTTAAGATGATGATGCTGCTGCTGGAATTTAATTCTTTCTTTCCCTTCCCCTTTCCCCAAATCCCTTTCTGCAAGATATCGTTGGAAGTCCTTAATTACAAACCGGTTGCAGCACAAGCAACCGGAATACAAATATGCCGGTTCAGTTCTCGGGGGAATTCAGAGACTTTTGGGGGGGCTGTGTCTGGATTCAGAAACGGAATCTACCGTACAGTGTCCGACACATTCGTTAGTAACTCGAAGCGAGACCAGTGGCTCGTTCCAGTACTTGGGAGCTGAGAACTCGAACAAGGAATGTTTTTAATGATGTCAGCATGAAAACATCTTATCAAATGTTGAGTTTAATCGATGTTACCAAATAAATGAGTCCCTTTTAATATTGGCAAATGTTAAGACAAACAGACAAACCATCATTCGCCCAATGCATTCCTTCTCGCTGATTCGGAAACTTTAAACACTTTAAACGAGCATCGGAAGAAGTCAATGACCCGAATCCTCGTACTATGCGTTTATGTGGTGTGTACACACTGTACCACTACGCGGTTGGAGAAGCACCCAAAACCGATACCGCGGTGGTGGTATGGGTTGTGTGTCGTCGTCGCCAGTTTGACCAACTTTTCATTCATACAATCGCCCCCCTGTCTGCCTGCCTCTACTTCGCCCACCGCCCCTTTCTTCACGCGGCAACATCCCAAATTCATCGTCGTCTCGCGTCGTCTCTGTGGCACTCTCTCTCTCTCTCTCTCTCTCTCTCCCTCTCTTTCTCTTCCTCTCTATCTATCTATCTCCGCGTGCTAGTGTACGAAGCACGAGTTTTTCTTTACTCAAGGTCATTTTTTGCCTCTTTAGCATGAGGCACCAGCATCATGCTGCTGCTGCTGCTGCTGCTGCTGCTGCTGCTAGTGGTGGTGGTCGTCGTCGTCGTCGATGCACCAAACGAAAGCCGGCATCCACAGCATCGCCACCACTTGTTGCCGCCATCGAGCGCCCATCCCACTCCACCCATTTTAGTCTTTGGGTGCTGCTGCTGCTGCTACACCATAGGGCTCCAATCTTTCTCTCTTTCTCTCGCTAGCGCGCTGTGTTTGTAGTACAAGGGTGTGCAATTGCGAGGCCACCGGTAGGGCGCTGTCGTCGGTATTTTATGTTCTCTCCATCGTCAAATGAGCGGCATACACGCGTGCTGTTCGGTGGCCATCTCACCAGCATAAATCATATCGAATACCGTGGGGCTAGTAGTCTGGCCTAGAGAAATGCTGCCGTGCTTTACTCACTGCCTACTATATTTCAGTCTTTTGCTACCCTCTGGTCGGGTTATGGTCAGAATACTGTTTTGTGTCTTTATTTTCTTTGGTTTGTTGCGCCTTTATGCTACCGAATGACGATGGAATCTGATAGCAAATCACGAATGGTGCAAAAATTGATTGGTGCAGCCCACGGGTAGCCGCAGCAGCAGCAGCACACCTTTACGAAGGATATCGCAGAATTGCGCGCTCGCGCCGAAGCATACAACCGTAATTGGATGACGTCAATTAATGTCAAAAATGTTTATCTAAAATTGTATTCGTACCCCTTGGTGCTATTCTCACAAACACACTGATAGCAACTACTCCAACCCTTCTTTTTCTGGGCAGCACGAACGGAACGTTAGGTGTGCAGTTGTATTGCGCGCTGCTCCAAACCGCCATGTCCCCGGCTTGCAATTTCAACCGGCATGCGGTGGTGGCTCTCGTGATCTCTCTCCTCGACCGGCAATCAACGTCAACTGGCTTCTTCTTCGTCCTCATCGTTGTCGCTATCGTCATTTGCCGGCAGCACATGGCGGCGCCGGAACGCCGCTAAAACCGCCGGTGGGTCCGTCCACGCGGCCTAACAACAACACCGCCGCAAGCTAGCTGTACAGTACAGGGCGGGCGGCAGGCCGTGCGTTTGTGGCAAGTTTGTGTCTGGCTGATGAGCAATAAAAATCCCATCCCGCTCCCCACGTCAGCTCACCAAACGGTCAGAGGTTCCCGCGTACCTTCAGAATGACAAGAGGGACACCACATACACCCCAGACAGTCAGCCTTACACACAAATGGATACTTTGTGTATGACTACGGCGTCGGCTAGGCGACGCAAAGTGACGATGTGTTAAGCAAACATCCATTCCAGCGAAAGGGAGAGAGCAGAGGAGCACACATACACTCATGGCATACGAAATGCCGGCTCAAGTTGTCAGAATATATTGCAGGGAAGGGGGAGTGCAAAGGGGCCGGACTGGGAGGCCCACAAACAGCACAAGGAGGAACAGCACAATTAGTGCCACCAGCCGCGGGACCGTGGTGATAACGAGCTGCTGCTGGTGCCTCCAGCGAACGCGCTCAACACTGACTCAGCGATATCATCGTCATCATCAGCTGACTAGTTGCGTTGCGTTACGTTTCGGCTCTCTTTATTACTTCGGTTCCTTTCACCGCGAGGACACGTCTTCCCCTTTACCGAGGAATCATTTTCTCTGTTCCACGTAGGTTGTTTTGACGCATTATGGAGTTCCTTGAAACGATGAAACGTACCATCCCATCGATTTATAGTCGCAATCAGATGGAAGATGATCGGCGTGACGTACGTGAAAGACAATGTGGCACACCGGCAGTGATAAATGGCAGTGATGGCATTTTCAGTGATAAATTGTAACAATTCATATGCTACCATTGAAAAGTCAACAAATCGTCATCGTCCGAATTTGCTGGTGCTGCTGCAGCTGATAACACCATTACGCTATGTTGCGCCGTTGGATAACCGTAACCTAAAATCATGATCATGAGATTAGCACGAGACGAAAGACAACACACGTGCACAGCAGCGTACGTTCAGAGGCGGCACCGGCACGGGCATTAGATCAAGCTCCAACAACATTACCATTGTCAGTGCCAGCGGCAGCGATATTCAAATAGGCCCGTGTCCGCGTCCCCTTCGACCGGAAAGCGCCACCTCACACGACGCCAATTTTATGCCGGCACCATTTGCGTTGCGTTCTCACATGCAAACGATAACAACACAAAGCCGGCGTCTGCTAGCCTGCATGCCAACCAACCAGCCAGCCAGCCAGCCAAGGCGAGGCATAGCAGAGTCGTGATCGGTTGAATGGAGGAGATAGAAAAGGTTAGCAGCTCTCTAAAACACACAACAAACCCTGCTTCCATCCCGCCACCGCCACAAGGGTAAAGTAGTAATGTGTTTCTCCCAGTGAGTCATCGGGCATCGGGTAGTGGTATCATCATCGTCCGAGCGGTTCAAGCAGTAGCAGAGCATGCCTTGGTTGGTTCTAGACGCAGTTTCGCGCGAGCTGTTGTTGCCGTGGTTTCATGGAATGACAGATGCCAGTACACAGCAGCATCAGCGGTTGCGTTGATGTTTTTATACATGCTGCTGAGCTAAGAGCTAAGAGGAAGAGGTCGAAGCGCAGTCATTTCTAATTTCCGTTCAATAATCGGAGACCGCATCGAGTCTCGCTTCACCGACGAACGACAGAAAAAGGGGGTGAAAGACGACCTTTCACACTAAAAAGAAAAACAAAGAAATCCTCGGTCTCCCCCCGTTTTTGGGGTTGGTGTGGGTGCAAGTACCCTCGAGCACATGGATCGTACGCACTCTCTGACGTTCTCGTCACCGACCGGCATCGAAACGTCAAACACATTTTTCAGAATTCCCCATCCGTCGGCGCTGTGGCCTTTGGCGCGATATTGTGTGTTCTCGTACCGCCGGCATAGCCCCACGCCTTTGGCCGGCACGCACATCCGGCGCAATTCGTAATCGGGCCGACAGCCGTTGTCGCATGGATGGCACATTCCCGGCCCTGGGGGGATCACATGTGCGCGCGTGGTGTGTCTTCGCTAAATTGCCTCCCCACAGCCATCTGCGCGTGTGTTTGGATTTCGCGGCGATAGCCAACAGCAGTAGCTCGATTCCGCGAAGTAGAGAGAGAGTAAGCAAAATTCACATCGCGTCAGCCATGATCGCGCAGCGGAGCCTACTCAGAGGGTCGGAGAGCTATTGCGCGCCACAGTCGTCATCGCCGTTAAGGTGAACGAAAGAGGTTGCGATAGCGAACGGGCGAGTGAGCAAGTGAGGAACACGCATACCACCACCATCACCGCAACCGGGGCCAACGGAAGAAACGAGGAAAAAGGCCACACATATAACGACCATCTTATTCGTGGCCTTTTTCTACGTCTCCCCTTTCGTGCTCCACCACCTTCTGGCGTTTCTACCGATGGCAACCCCACCGCCGCAATATACATACATCATCATTCCGAAGAAACACACGATTGAGTGAGTTTCAGGTCTCGCTCGCTTGTGTGGATCCGGTGGTCGGTCGGTTGGTCCCGCATACCGGGGGGCCGCGCGCCGTCACCGTCTCTTTCCAAGGCGGTCGATCGAGCCGCTCCATCCAGCCTACCTTGGCGCGACGACCACCAGGCCAGATGATGATATCGAGAGTCACAAACAAGGAGCAGCTCAACACAAGGAGGGATAAAAAAAAACCCTCGCAAGAAAGACTCCGGCCGTGGCTCCTTGGGTTGAGAGCACCGTCACCATCACCGGTCGTCGTCGTCGTCGTCGTGGTACGCGCGCTCATTCGCTTGCTCGCCTCATGGCTGTTTCAAATCAGCCTTAGCACAGGCACCGAAAGCGCACCGGCACCGATCGACCAACCGACAACCCGACGACCGGACAGCACACCATTCATATTGGTGTGCCAGCAGCAGCACTGGCAGCGTATGCGGGACCCGAGCACTCGAGCAGCGTAGAGCAACAAAGCGCACCACGGCACAGCACACCATCCATCCATCTATCGAGCACAATCAGTCCGTCCGTCCCGGGGCCGGAGCCGGGGCCTTTTTCGTATGCCCGTGTGTCTCTGTTGTGCCGCGGCTTTCTCATGTTTTCGAGGCGCAGCACCGAACGCACCGGCACACTGTGCACCGTAGCGACACCACCGGTGGCCAAAACTCTTCCGCGAGCGAAAGAGTTTAAATCCAGCTCCATTTTATGCCTAAAAAAACTTTCATATAAAGGGCGCTTAAGTTAATATT
>NC_064877.1:22085000-22170000 GCF_943734665.1 Anopheles aquasalis | reverse complement strand
CCGGTCCCATCTATACGCAAAGCCAACAACAACAACAACGAGACTAACCCTTGAGGACCAAGGCAAACTCATGCAGGTGCAGAGACCAGGGCCACCGACTGCTGGCTAGAGTGCCACCACCCACTGGCCGCCTAATGGAGCAGGCAATGGAAAAAGACGATTCCAGCACGAGTTCCCAGCAAACCGTGCTCATTGTTGTTGTTGTTGTTGTGAGTAAGGCAGAAAGAAAATTTCATTTTCCTTGCCAGTGCCGTCGCAGACCGACCGAGCAGCCGCTTTTTAGTCTTGGAGCAGACCGGGGACCAGGAGACATTTTCTGAAGTTATGCACAGTGGCGGTACCGTTGTGACGTGCATTGCTAAAGGCAGACAGAGGGCTGTGGTGCCCCATGGCTAGATTACGAAGAGCGTGTGGCGCGCGCAGGTGACTCTGATCGTCGTCGGTTTACTATGAGCGCCAGGATCCTGGGGCTGCTGACTCTGTCCGGCACAGTGAGTAACAAGTTGACCAGAAATAGTACAAATTTCGCTTAACATTCGAAATGTGTACTGTAAACAAATAAATAATAAAATAGAATGAATTTCGAAGATTTCGATCAAGATCCTAAGATCAAGGCAATAAATAGCCATAATAGTATAATCGTATCCAGTACCAGTGTCCTGATATCCGTGCGACACTAACTTTAGTCCGTCCGAGCGGCCAATTGTATCCCAGTGTGCCGGGACGGTCGAGACCAAGGCACATATTGGACGTAACACAGAGAGTGCCACAACAGCACTACTGGCTTGCTATCTTTTTGTTGCTCACGGTTCTCGTTCACAGACGTCAACGGAACCTTTACACACCGGCGGCTCTGCCCGAACGAACACCAGGGACCTTCCGTGTTGGCACTGAACCGGCCAGCTTTCGGAATACCACCAGCCATGCCATTTTTCGTTTTGTGTATACGGTGGCGTTCGTGGTGTAAGGACACAAGCCATTTTCTCAGCACTGGAAGACTGACGCAGTCAGGGAAAAACCAGCCCGCATCTCGCAAAACCGGCACGAACAGAGTGAAGAAAGAGATGTCCTTTCGCTTTTTGTACAGATAGAGAGATTCCTTAGAAAAACCCGGACTGAACGTTGGTAGTGTGTGCGCGCACAGGCAGGCAAATGAATGTCCTTCCGTTTCACCACCCGGTGTCCTGTGCAGCAACGGGAGGAATATGAATTTGCAACATCCTGGTGAAGGTGGATGACAAAACCGAGTTCTTGCTGTGACATTGCCGGAGCCAATTGACGTTAACACTCTCCGGTCCGGTGGTAGCAACATGATGCTGCTGTTGGCAGTTCACAAAGCAACCCAGAAAAGCGTTTTATACAGAGTAGCGCCTTTTTGTGGCATCCTTGGATTTTTTGCTCTAAGGCAAATGTCATTTCTCGTTTACTCCGTAACTTTTTTAGATCCGAAGTATGGCGTCACAAAGAAAACACAATAAACTATTGTGACATCAAAAACGGTAGAAGTATTTAGCCGAAATATTCTAAGAACGTCAGTTACATGTTCCACTGGACGACGATATTACCGTCAAACCGACAGAGCATCTGGCCAATCGGAAATGACGTGTTAATAACCTATTCCCGATCACCATTTTCATTGCAAATCCGTCAGCAAGCAAACCGAACTACTACCACTGGCCGGTGGGTGTGAGTCAATGTGCCACGTACTGACGGCTACCGTATGCCACCCGTCTATCTGTAGAAAACAAATAAATCTTCGATCGTTTTGCACCCTTCGGCATTCAAACGTACCCACCACCAATGGCAGGGAGTTTTTACGAGCATAACGATGTCTGTTAATGACGCAACGCACATCAGGAGGCAACAAAATGCAGTCCTCTCGCGTGCATTTGTCTGCCACAGACGCACACTGAAGCTGGCGGGCAAAGGCACAGCGCCGGCTAGGAAGAATACAAATAACGCACATAAAAAACCTGCCATTCCGACAACGCTCGATGCTCGAAACATCATGATCATGACCTAGGGCAACCCGCCACCGAGATTTGGACCATCGGTGGTACATCCATCCATCCGTTCGTCAGCAGGTCCTGCTGCTGTTCCTCCTCCCCACGTGTGCCGTGTGTCTCATGAATATTCTCTTCTACAGCGCATTCTTCTGTTCTTTCTAAATTGCTGTGTAGTGTCGTCGTTTCACGGAAGTTCTGTTTCTTCATGTTCATTGCACGTTACGCGCTCGTTAAGAAGCGTGAATGGCAGAAAAGGCAAAGGAAATTGTTGTTATTGGCGATTGTCTCTGTGTCCTGGGGGCCTGTCTGTGGCTCTGTTTACGATGATGTGTGGTCGTTGCCGCGCCTCGCCTCATGCACGTGATCGCTGAGGCGCAAAGTGTAGGGTTCTTCTTTTGACGTAACAGCTGAGCATAGCCGTGGGGGATGTTGGTCTCATTGAACGATTGCTACGACGGGATTGATACGTACCTGGAAATAGAGGAGATAAAGAAAGAAAAGATAACGTTAGAGAGGTAGTAAACTCAAATTTACGACAACAAACGAGCATGACTTTGATCCATAGTTTTTGGAAAACAACATCCAACCCAAGAAGTGCTTGATATTAGATAGCGGACGACGGCACATGGTCCTCGTCCTCGTGTACGTACGGTACACGCGAAAGTTCTCCCATGCCGACCGTGCACGTGGTGTGTTGTAGCCGGTTAAATGTGCTTCAATCAACTGCAGCATAGCGCCGGTATCCGGATCCCCAAATATGGACCTTAAAGCGTAAACGGGACAACAACACCCCACACCACTTGGCAACGCTCTTGAAACTCACTTATACAAACAGCTCTCGACGTAGCAACCAGGCTCTGATGGGGGGCACAAGGAACCGAACAGTATCATCGTATCACAGGCAGCGGCGGGCGGCGTGGTGCTGATAATTTGGAACGGTCCTTTCTCATCCTTTCCATCCAACACCAAAGCAACGCACACCAACCCCCGGGCGCCGCAGAGGTCACCTAGTCCCCACAAACACACACCCATGTGTTATCGAGTGAAGCCGGCTGCTTGCGTACCGGCCATTCCCCCTTCCTTCATATCCCAACAACCACACCGCGCCACGACGACCATCCTGTTATTCCTCGACAGGGATCGCCGGCATCGCACATTCCCGGAAACATTGCCGTGGCTGGTTGGGCAACGCAGGTTAGTGGAGAGCAGCATAAAAGTGAAGAGACTTTTGCGATGTCCACAGTTTAGAGGAATGCGTACGATGGCTAACTAAGAGGCACGCACAGGAACACCCGAATGGGAGTGTGCGTATGTTGGTGTGCTGGTCGTTCGTTGATTTCATTCATGAAGTCAACACTCGTCGATCATCGAGAAACGAAGGGGACTGACTGACTGGTGGTGAATGCGTTGTGGATTGGATCGGGTGTGTTTTCGGCCGAATTTCTACCGTTCCGTCGTTCACTTCGGGGGAATGCTCTGGCCATCAGGCTAAACATGGAGTGACCGCCGCCAAATGATCCACAGAGTCGTGAATGTGTACGCGTGTGCAGAACAGAGCACACATATCTGTTGATGCTTTGGCATGCCATGTGACCACTGGGCTGGACCATCTCCATGTGAGAGTCTCTCAAAGGGGTTTACTATTTTGCATACTACGCTTCATACGCGTCCTCGCGAGACTGAGCCGCATATCAGTGTACTATCTGCCAGCATCCTCTTCCTCCTAGAACGATCCACCATCATCGTCGTACTGCGGTGCTCGGCCATCCAATATATGACACCTCATCTTCCGGGAACGTTAGAAGCACGCACCTTATCGTACGTTCCCGGCTAAAGAGACACACAGAGACGGACACGGACACATGTTCGTTCATTCGAGAGAAAACATAAACGAGTTTGTGAGCATAACAAAAACTCGCTTTCGCTCGCCGCCATCACCAAATCAGGGGGCCGTGACATGGTGGTGCTGGCGAGGTAGTGGTAGGGTTTTATTATGAAACCGTTCGGCCCGGGTTCCCGAGGTTCTTCTGAAAACTGAGCAGCAGCAGCAGCAGACACACGGCGCGGCCCCCGTCCTTCTCGTCTTCTTCTTTCTCCCTTTGTCATACTACCATCGTACTGCCAACATCGCTAGGCCGACGCTGTAGCAGCAGCCGTAGCATAAAAAAGGGAACTCGTCTCGGGGATCCACTTACGGCTGATACGACCTTGAAAAGTCATGCCACTCGGCGATCAGCTGATGGTTTGTGGACCGGCTAATCGTAGTAGCAGCTACACCATACCGATTACCATTGCTTTCTGCATAATGCTTGCTGAGTGTTGTTGTCATGGCAGCAAGGCAGAAATTTGGTTCTATGGAGATTTGGCTTTGACAATGTCTACTGCGTTGTTTGGCATTCGAAACATAGCTTAGATATGCTTAAGGTAAAATCAGTTGGCATATTCAAGCTAATCATATTATTACTAAGTACAAAAGGTACTAACATACGAACGAAACTCCTCCCTCAAGGGACACGAGAGACCAGTGGAGGGTATGTTACAAAAAGATGCGCACCAAAAAAGGAGAAGCACGTGGGAGCTATACCATTCCAGTTCCCAGGGCAGTTAACACTCTCCAAGCATCACGCACGTCTTCCAAAGCGCGCACGTGTTGCACCCGGCGTTTGTATGAATCATCATCATCTTGTGGGAATTTTTGTGACGACACCGAAGCAAGACTTCACAAGTATATTGGCAGAGAGAGAGAAAGCAAGTCATTATGTGATGCGACGATGAAACAGCAAATGGCTGGAGGACGGACCACGTGTTATCGCCACGATCTAATATACAACCATCCGTTCTTCCTGCTGCTACTCTCCTTTTAACAGACCTAGAGTCTCCCCTTGGGGGGGAGGTTGAGTTTTGTCATTCCATAAAACCACCCACCCGTGAGGTGGCTACCTGTTGCGCCTAGCCTAGTTCTCTAACTGCGCTGCTGTTCAGCTGATATCGTACCTTTTTTTTTGTTTTTCGAAAGAAAATAACATGACAACCAATACACTGAATGCTGCCCCCAATCCGGTATTCTCATCACGCGATGGCCGCGCCTCCTTCGATGCTTTCTAAGCTTTGACAGCCGCCCCATTGTACTCACATTTCCCTTGCACCACCAATCAATCGCCAGCACAATCAGCTGATTATCAACCGCCGAAGCCGACCATTGAATCACACGATGACGATAATCGCTACCATCCTCCCCACTCATCATCATCATCATCATCATCATCTGAGTCACATACACATACTCACAGACACTATGTTGTATTGTCAACAAACTATTCATCAAAAATTCCTTGTGCCTTATCTCGGGACTCGGAAGAAGACACAATCCACACCCCCTCCCCCTTGTGGGAAAGATGAAGGAAGAAAAAGCGAAGTGTCACGGGTGGGTGTGTACCTGCTGATGCTACCACCATCAACAAATCCCCTCCCCAACCACCTTCGCCACACTCTCACCTATCAGCCAGGTTGATGGTGGAGGGGGACAGAGCTGCAGACAACCGGGCGGCGCCAGCGTGTCTGAGAACCACCAAATGGAATCAGCATCAGGTCCGGGGTCCGGGGAGAACAGCACTCGTGCCATTGCACCCCCTCCCTCTTTGGTTTTCTCTGACGTAATATGAACGCGACCGACCGACCAACCGACTGTAAACAAACGTTTCGGTAACGCGCCCCCAGATGACGACGGCCGCAAATGGTGGTAGCAGCGACGGTGGTGGCGCACACAAGGAGACGTTGATTTCTTTATTTTTTCCCTTTTCTTACATCACCATCGCGCGGCGAACACAACACAACAAGTGGGCAACATACAGAGCGCGTGCCCCAGAGCGAACGAGCGAGCACAATTGGCGAGCAGTGAAGAGAGGAGGAGGCAGGCGGCAGCCAAGTGATGAAGGTCCGGAAGCCCAGGGTGTCGGCGGCAGGGTCAATGAACGGTACGCCGCCTCCTCAACAAACGGCGCTTTCAATTATCGTTACCGGGCGGCACGCGACTTTTTGTTATGTGCCGTTCGCCGATGAGTTGAATGACGAAGGACGCCACTTTTCTTAATCAATACGGTGTTCCGTTTATGCGTTTGCTGCGCTGTTCTGTTTTTTGTTGACCACCTTGGTCCGGTTAATGTATAATTAGGGCTTGTGGGTGGAATCATTCATATGACGATCCTTTGCCGTATCCGAGTCCGGAACGCGATACCGTATATCCTGCAAGGTGTACAGAACCATCCTCTTCTCCATTGCCTTTAGAATGCAGAACGAAATCCTTCTCTCTCTCTCTCTCTCTCTCGTTATGTACTTTACGCGTATATTCATGAGGAAAAAAATCCTTGAAACCAGTTGCTACACCCCTACTCCACTCCCAGAATCACCACCGGAACAGAAATAAATGGAAAGAGTTTTTCTCCCGAAAAATCCCTTTTGAGCGAAGTGACCGTGACCTAGTGAAAGAGAACGCGAGATAAGGGTGTGCATTGCAGCAGCAAGAAAAAAAACCAGCTTCCAATAACCGCACCGTAGAGTTTGCGGCATTGAACCGTGAGGCTGGCAACGGTAACCATGGAGCAACATATCATCGCTGCATTGAAATCCAAACCAGCGACGGCGTAATCGAAGTGCACATGGCAATTGTTTTGAGAAATTTTTTAACTGAGTTGAAAAGCAAACCTGCAGTTGAAAGCCAGGCGCCAAGGTTCGAGGATGTTTTTTACGGGAATCCTAGTTTGATTTGTTTTATTTTGAGAGTAGCTTAAAAGTGATAGCTTTTTGTGTTGTGAAAGAATTGAAAAACATATCTGTATTATCCAACAAATGAATGGGTAAGCAATATTTGGGAGGAAAATCTGTTGAGAAAACAAGTGGTTCAAACAAGCGACATTCTTCCTCTAGCACGGAACACTGTAAAAAAATGAAAAACGTGCGAATCTAGTTCAGGAAATCATCAAATTTTGTTTGAAAATAGGTAAGGTTTTTACCACGCCAAGTTTTAAACCACAGCATAAAGATGCATAAAAAGTTACTCCCCGCGAAACAGAATCGGATTGAAAAGGGGAAAAAGCGCGACTTCACGAGAAAAATCCGAAAACCCTTCCCGCGGTTGTGCCAATAGTAGGAGGACTTTCGATTTCAGAAGCTACTTTTTCCGGGGGCAGGAGCGCCACAGAATTTCCCAGACGCGTGCACACATACACACACAATCACAATCAGTCGCCAGGCAGGCGTCTATCGATGTGGACAGAAAAGAACGTCGCTACTACCACGAACCACCACCAACCACCACGAGCAGCTGAAGCAATGGACTGGGGGGCACGTCAAAAAGTGCGCGCTTTCAACAGGTTAGTGCGATGATGGGGTGGTGGTTGTTTGCCACCCCAAAAACATTCACCACCTTCGTCGACCACCCAACACGGGTATCATCTGTAGAACTTTTGAGGGATGGAAAAGTGGAAACGGAAACATTCGGACCAGCTGGCATGCCAAAGACCTGAGAGTCCTTACTCTCAGGCATTTTTGGATACATGCTTTTGGGATACTCTTTCGGTTTTGTTGCAAACCGTTGCATAGCAACGTATCCATGCCGTAGAGAGATGCTTGATATCGTACAGTATTTTATTATACTTCATCTTTTGCACTTTCGTGTTGGCGAATATCTTAAACTCCAAACATCCGGGATGCGAGAGAAATTGAAGGCCAGTTTCCAAGGAGATTTTCTCGCTATACCAATCATAGGAAACGGCTGTTCGGTGAAGGTCACTGGTTGCGGTAGTGCCCCGTCTCTTCGCGGCGTTCCGCATTTCATCGGGGAAATCATGAATGAAAGGTTTGTTTACATTTGGTTTTATCTATCTGTCTGCTTCTTTTTCCCCCCACCTCAAACAGGGTGTGCGGAGAGTGGAGTTGGAGTCGGTGCATACTGCCGACACCCTCCACTACACAGGTGGTGCGCGGGATCTCTTGTACGTTTGCTCCTCATTCCACGGGCAGACGGACGGGATTCCCTCCTCCATGCACCGTCGTCACCGTTATATTTCGTGGCATCTATCTCGCCCATGATCTGGCTGCTCTTACAGACTGTGGCTCTCTGGGTTGTAAGGGGGGAAGGTTGAGTGTGATTGAGCTTCGTTTTTTTTTTCACTTTCATTCACCGAGTCGCGTTCGCTTTCAAGCGACACGGTGTGCGAATGGATCCACGTGGTTAATGCAAGCATGTAAACTTGAGAAGGAATTGTAGCGAAATATTTGGATTAAACTTTCATTCCTTTGGGTGTATCTTACTACTTTGTTACTTTCACCTTTCTCTATTCGAAAAATCGCCATTCAAGCACTTTTGTCGCAAAAATATGCAAACTTACTTTTGATTTTTATATGCTGCCCAATGTTCACCACCTTCAATGCTGCTGCTATCGCGCTTCCTGCGCTATCAGAGGCGTTTGATGTCGGTGAACAAGGATTTTGTAGATCACCGGTATACCGGCTTAAGCACAGTTTTTCTTCGTCGAAACACACGATTCACACACTGCTGTTTATCGATTTATAACGCAACATTCACAAAGCTCTTTACTTTATCAAACCCGGCAACGCATAATTAAACCATCATCCGTTTGTTAAGTTTTTCAAAATTCTGCGCAACGCACATGCTTTAACTTAAACATTTAAACGAAACAAGAAACAGAAAACCATATTTAATTTCATCATATTTGTCGGCTAGGAATACAAATCTTTACATAACGCTTGGAGTAACAGGAATACAGGAACGGAGAAGCACTGCTACTTATGCTGTTTATCTACAGTATTTGCTTCCTTTTAAAAACTTTCTCGCTGTAGTTCTTAACCCCCGACCGCCCAATTTCACAATGCATCGCCTACTTCAACTTTTCACGTGGCAAAGGCAAATCGTATGAGGCCGTGGAATGATCACGGCAGCTCGGGCAACGGTGTGTGCCACATTCACACACGCCGAGGCCACTGTGTGCGTGCCGCTTTCGCATGTGTCACCCACTCACAGCAGCGGACGCACGCACGAACCGGGGGGAGGATTTTTGAAGCACAAAAGTGCCGAAAAACTGGTGTGGCCAATGTTAAGGGGTGGCCGCTGCCGCAACGCCAGGCATCCCAATTTATTAGATTGTCACTCAACCGGTGACAGAGCCGCAGCGATAGAAAGTACACGCATGGTGTGCTGTTCCCAGTGTGAGTGCGAGAGACGGTGAGACAAAAGGCTATATGCTAGTGGCGATCGCGGCGGTTGAAAAAAAAAACATTAAAAACCCATCGTCATTGATCATCAGCTGCGCGGTGCGCTCTCTCCAAGACAGCAAGAGGATGAGATTGTACCATGTTGTTGTTGGCGATGTTTTTGATGTATGACATGCGATGTTTTTGTTGCTTTTTTCTGCTGCGTCGTCCTTTGCGTTCCCCGTTGGGTCCCTGTCGAAGATGATTAACTCGCGACGATAATTTTTAATCTGACTGACAAGAAGGGATGCAAGGGGGAGGGGGGGGGGGGGGTTGGTCGCCTATCATCCTTCCTGTCGCACGCTCTACAATGCAAATAGACGGAACATGGGCATCTGCGGTGTATGCACGACGTGTGTGACGACGATCTACCGCCTAGCCTGGCTTGTTGTTTTTATCATTTTCCCCGAAATATACATTCGGCTCAGTATTCTCACACATACGCACACAACGGTGGTGGGCCCTGTCGGCAACGAAACCACGTACCGCGCCCTGGGTGCTGTGGCTGCTTCAACTTTGTACGCTTTTTGGCACGGTTTTCTAGATTTCTTGCTTCCACACCATCACTGAACGAATGAACGAACGAACCTTTGCTGTTGCTGCTGTGGTTACTTTGATAACGTGGACCGCGAGAGCGCAACTTCCTCACATCGCAGGCGATCGGGCGCGCGCGCGCGAGCGATCTTGGCCGCTTAGCAGCACAGCGCGCACACACACGGGGTTTGACACAAATCTTGCTCTTCACGTATTATTATTCCGCTATTCGCGCCTTCTTTTTTTTTCTTTTTCTTTCAACCGCAAGGGGCGCGCTTTCGCGGGAGGTGTTCGCACGTTCGTTGGCTCCAAATAATGCTGATGCTCTAACTCGGCGGCCCAGTACGTATATTCTGGCCAGAGGTTTTTCCAAGGTTTTCACTTTTTCAGGTCACGACAGTAGCGGCGGGGAGTGTGCACACGAAAAAAAAACGCACGAAATGGTGCACGTACTGCGCGCGCGAACGGAACCCTACCGCACGGAAAAACGGCACCCGAAGACTGAAACCGTGCGCCTCGACCATACTGCCACGGCAAATTAACGGCACTCGAGGGTGAGAGAGCGCGCGAGCGAGCGGACGGACGAGCTGTCGAGCTCCTCTTGCTTGCTCACTCGTTCGCTCTGCGGTCCATCAATAATAACAACATCAGCAAACAGAAGAGCACACCAGCAAAGCCGTACGTACGACGGCAGCGTGTGGAGGGAACAGGATGGCCGCGACGAAACAGCTTACAGGGGTGTGTGCGTGAGTTGATGAGCGCGCGCTCCGCTGGCAACACCTCATCGCGCACGAACGAAAGAGAGAGAGAGGCAGAGAGAACCTTCAGCAAGAAAGTAAGCAAAAGGAGACGCACGCACACAGTCAGAGGTTTTGTTTGCTCGATAGTGTGTGGCGACGGCGCCCGCTTTTGACGTAGCCCTTACCACACCACTACCACCAGGCAAAATTGTTCACCGAGCAGTGCGCCTGCTGCTGCTGCAGAGAAAGCTTGAGTCGCCGTAACCTCAAATTTAGCCAGCTAGCCAGCAAAAGAACAACCGGCGAATGCGGTGCGTGCATGTGGTCGTGTGTGCGACACGAAACGGATGGGCACGATGAGATAACGCGCTCGCGGTAGCATAGATAGCGCGCGGTGCTGGACGCAGCTATGACCGGCGATGTTCTTGCATTACGACGTGTGCTATGAATTCAACATACGAAACGCATTCGCCAAACCGCTAGAGCCGGCTTTGTTCACCAGCTTACCAAATCGAATCCCGTTTAATATTCAGAGTGCTTTTTTTTTGTTCAACAAATCAGCTTGAAATTTCCGTTCAAATATCGATTCACCGCTACTAACACACTTCACAGATCGTGCCCAACCGCTCGCACACTCTGTCACTGGTCTCTTTCTCTCGCACACGAGCACTGCCGTGGCCGAGGAGCGTTTGCTTGCACGTTGATTAATGCCGGCTTTTCAGATGGAACGGCACTGGGGGCGGTAGCAAAAAAACATCGAAAACAGTTCCGTTGGCAGCGCCGAATTAACAAACAACTGGGCACACATAAAAAGAAAAGGAATGGTTTGCTCCTCTTTGCCGGTTCTCTTTTGGGTGCACACCTCGCACGGGGAGGCAGCGGCGAGATAAACATTCGAACGAGTGTGCGCGCACGCACACAACCAGCACTACTGTTACGTCGTACGTTGAAGTGGTAATTTCCTCGCATCGATCCAAGCAAGCAACCCGCCTGTGATCTTACATTATTCATTCTACACGGTCACACTCACACACCCATACAGGTCCTAGTTTCCGTTCACAAGGATCACTTGGCACGAGAAACATCGCACCAACACAGCCGCAGCAGGCGAGCGAACGAATAAAGAAAGTTTCCGGTTCCAACACGAGCAGGAAAGAGAGCGAAATACAGCCATTTCACTCGCAAAGGACCTTTCTGACGTACACGAGGACCGTTTCGAAGAAGAGCACTAAGGAAGAAAACCTCATCAACACGGTAGACGGATGTTCAGCGGAGGCCCAAAGGGCCGTCACAGAGAAGGACACACGCTAGACGGGTTACCTTTCCCTCTTGTTAGGAAGCATAACGGGGAACATGTACATTCAATTAAAGGATCCTGTCCATTGCAGACAGGCGTAAAAACTGGACGACTGGATGTAATTGGACCATTAGTGATGAGGACACGCCAAGCGGTAGCGCCCCCCGCATGTTAGATAATGATAAAGCGAATCAATATGAAGCACAATGGCGTAACATGTCCTCTACGGAAGCAACTTGTATTTTCTCTGCTTGGAGGAATGTAACCAGAATTAATTGGAATCGTTGCAAATATTGTGTGATTAAGGCTGTGCCTGCCGTAAAGAAAGCCATAGCAGGTGAAACGCATTCCTGCTCACACAACATACCAAGCGGTACGGTTGCATCGAAATCGGAATCCAGCGAGAAGCTGATCACCAGTTGACCGGCAAAACCAACCACCGTTAGAACGATAGAAAAGGCCAAAACATAGTTTCACTCTCTACGGCGACCTGTAGAGTGTCCGCGTAGGCCAACAGCTGCCGGCAAGCCGCGACGAGTACGCTAGCGATCTCGTCCAACACGAGAAAAGCGTGTATATAGAGACGGAGGAGCATGGAATCGGCAGCACGCAAAACCACCCCCTGGGCGAACAACCCGACAACGACGACGACAAGGAAGAAGAAGGACTTTGCCGGGATGGATGTCAACACCATTCATTCATAAAAAAGGCCGGCGGAAGTTTAAGGGATATCGAAGCGGAAGAGTGGTCGGAAGGCGGGGTAGTAGAAGCAGCAGCAGCAGCAGCAGTAGAAGGGAACGGTACCAACAACATTGCGCTTTCGTGAGAACAACCCACCACCGATCCCACCCACTCAGCAACACCCCATTTGTTTTCGCGCTTGATACACAGCAGACACACACAAGCGTCACAGAAGCACATTGCGCCGGCTATCATTTCGGCTGTTTTTTTTTCTCTTCTTTTCTTAATTTCAAGTTCGAACGGAATTTGGTTTTGTTGGGCGGATTGTGTTGTAGGCTAGCGAGAAGGTGGTGAAGGAGTGTTTGTTTGTGTGTTGAATTGGAGAAGAGCATGATGGATAAGAAAAAAGGTGGCAAAAAAGGAAGGGCGATAGGCGCCAATGCCACCCACAAACCTCAGCTCACCTGTCGACGAACCTGCATGAAGATAGTAAACAAAACCAGCAGATTACACACAAACACACATACATAGAAGACACAGCACGGGGGATGGGATGCAGAAGAGAAAATGCACTGAAGACGAAAGCAAGCAAAAAAAAAAGGAAAAGACACAAAACGCGGTACCCGCGGGGTGTTGCACATAAACCAACCTCCATATCCCCGCCAATCCACATCCCCTCTCACAGTCCACCACTGTGAGCAGCATTTAGGTGCTGGAAAGTGGGTGAAATGGCTGGCCGGTGGGTGATTTGCGGGGTGGAAGCAGCACAAACGGGAGTAGAGCAGCATCATCATCACACCACACCGCCCCACCCCACAACACCCCCCCTTCTTGCAGGCATTCGTGCGCGATAAAAACAAACGCCGGTTGCCGGTTAACGGGGGGCCAGAGTGCGGTTGGCGGTAGTGGGACGACGAGAGCAGAACCACAACAACAATATCGGCCACGCAAGAGCCACAGTGGAGAAAAGGTGAAGAAGGGTGGTGGAGGAGATGGAGATCGGAAACGGGATGAAAAGAAGAAGAGAACAAATGTTGTGACGCAACCACACAGCAGCAGCAGCAGGGTAGGGGCACTGGAACAGCTGTACCCAGGGGCACAGACACACAGACACATACACGCTGCTTATAGCGGTGTGCTTGAGCGTGAATCTATGAATCACCCAAAACGAAATCGAGAGGATTCCCCCGACGACGACGACGACGACGACGACGAAGACGACGACGACTAACGATGCCGTCTCGCGTCCATCGAGCACCACCAGCAGCAGCAGCAGTTTACCCCGAGAGACAACAAGCAAGGTCACCACCAGGAGGAACAGGAACACCCATTCCCCTCCTCGCTCCCTCCGGGTACCAGAGCTTTAAGAGACCGGATAGGTCTTAGGATGCAGCCGGAGCAGCACCAGCATGCCGGCACACTCTTGTATATACCATCGGGATACATAAAATCGGGAGCGCGAACTGTGGTATTCCGCCAAAAAAAACCAAAAAAAAAAGAGGAGAAGGAACAAGTTGCAGAATTTTCACTCCTTCACTCACTCTCACTTTCCCTTCTCGCTTTCTCACTCACCGCTTTATTGACTGCGGTAGTCGAAAAGTTCGAAACAAATTCTTCCGCTGAAAGGAGGTTGCTACTCTTTGCCCCTTTGTCCTCGAGAGCTCTCGTGGTGCACACAGCTGATGCCCTATTTGCTTAGTCCCTCCTGTACCCGTGACGGTGAGGAGGGGCACCGGAGCATAATCGTCTTCCGTTGTCTCAAATAAGGGTGTCGTCGGGGGGCTGGCGCGCTTACACGGTTCATTTTCTCGGCCATCTCGGCGGTCCGTTTTCCCATGGCCATGACCAATCGTCGCTAAGCCGGCGTATGGGCATGTGGTGCTCTCCTGTGCCTGGTGATGATGATCCTGTTACGCAATTTACCGGGTCAGTGTTTGTGGAACCCACAGCCGAGATGAGAGGGACGAGCAGCACAGCCCTTTAAACATAATCACCCAAATTAATGGGCCAATGGGTGATGACGATGCGATGGTACGTAGAATGCACCAAGTCTGGCAGGTGCTGTCAGTGTTTGCGAGAGGATTTGTGAAGTGAACAATACAATGAAGACGTGAAAGGGTGATAACTCTTGAATTAGAAAACTCAAGAATTTTTAGGACAATTTACATTTCGAATCGGAAATGTAGCTGACGAAAGTCGTATCGTCGTATCGTTTTGAAACAGTTTCCATTCGTCCTAATGTGAGAACCCAATTTGCCATCACAATTACTCATCCGTTCACTGGACAACAACCAACAAGAGATCTAATAATCCGTGACAAGCGCATGGAGTACGCGCAAACGTCAAACTGAATCCAGATCCAGTCTGCTGTTGTTGTTGTCCGCGAGAGCATGGATTATGGAGGAAGCGTACTCTGACTGAAATCGGTTCTCACGATGCGCAGCTGATACCACGATGACAGTGTCAGTCAGACCATCACAGAGTGTCAGGTGGAATCAATTAAGGTTCGCAGCCTGCACCCAGAGAATGAGGGCACATAGCGCACACAATTGTCGCGCGCGGCCGGCCACCATCAAACCAAACCACTTCATTTCCCGATGAATAATGAACGATCCAACGAACTGCGTGCGTATCGTCGCAGAAGGAGATGGCTGATGACGGCGAATTATTGTGAATGACCGACGCCGACCAACGGGCCCGACCTGACCGACAGACGGCATCCCCTCGATGGATCGTGGCAAGAACAGCTGGTCTTCGAAATGGCAATAAATATTCAAACAGCCGGTGGCAGTCGCAACCCCACCACCGCCACCATAGCCGCCGGTTGCCATGGTGCTTTGCTGCCTTGCTTGCTTCGTTCGCTAAAGTGCTGTAGGACAGGCGCGTCGTGTAAAGAGAACGGGCTCGGAGCCGCGACACACCAAAAATAAAATCCCTTACAACAAGTGACACACACAAACACGCACGTACGCACGCTGACGCGCGACCTTCGGTAAGGTGGAAGAGGAAACACCATAAAATGATCCAACAGTGCAAAGGCGAATGTTGGTAGCGGGGAAGGTGGTTCGAAGTTGCGTGAAGGAAGCATCAAAACAAATCCCAATAATCACTCGAGCGCATGTTGCCACCAGGACCGTAGCCGGCGGATGGGGACCGGCAAGGAAGGAAGGAAGGAAGACGGTTGGCGGTCCATGGATAGCACAACATGCTGGTACAAATCTGGGGAAAACACCGTACACTGTATACACTTTTGGTTCTGTGTCGTCGGCTGCTGCTGCCGCTGCCGGCTGCCTGCTGAGTAATGGAGACGAGAGACAAGCCTCCCACGAACCAAAACATCCGTTAATGTCCGGTTACGTAAACTCTCATCCATCGTTAATGGCACCGGGGGACTACACCGCTTAAATGTGCTGCTCAGACACAACCAAGTAGGTTGTTTGACGGCTCCATATACTAAACACTCACATCAGGATGTCTGTTCTAAAACAAAGCAGCCCCAGTGGTAATTGAATCATTGTGGTGCACAGAACGGCGGAGCTCAGTGTGCCAGGATAAAAGATTAGACTGGATGAACGACCGTGATCGTGTCTCATGTGTAATAAGGGATGATATTACACCGATCGAACGGTTTGTTCTGCATCCGCTTTCTGTTTTTTCTTCCGTCCAGCCACCCCCCGCGTCCTTCTCTCATCATCATCATCAACAACAATCCAATTCAATCGTTCTACCTTTCCGCACCTCTCGGCGGTGGTGCCCTTCAAAGAACACACCGAAAAGGGTTTTATGCAACCTCTTTCAATCAATTCTACCTTCTCTGTGCGCCCAAAAAACCCCTAGAGACCCACACATGGGTATGCTGCAGTTTACGTGAGAGCAAGCGAGCAAGGGAAACGGAGCGGCGGAAATAATTTCGAGCAAAAGCCATTTCCCGTTCTCCTCGTGCCCCGGTGTTTTAGGGGCCGGTGGACTGACTGGCTTGCTGGCTGGCTGGCTGTCTGCTTGTGCTCCGGCCTCGCCCTGTGACGGCAAATAGGGAAATGATTCAGGACATTATCTGCACGACGAGGATAAGAGTGAGAGAGAGCAAGAGAGAGAGGGAGTTAGGCGCTGCACAAAGCGCGTGCAGCAGGAAACGAACGAAATCCCATCGCACAGCCCAGAAGAGTAAGCCAACCCTCATCTTTATGCAGACCCCCACAAGCACCACAGCATGGAAAAGCCCATGAAGCAATCACACTGGCATCGCGTATGCTGCTGGTGTGCGAAACAGAGAGGGGGAGCAATACGGCTATCCTGCTCGTGCCGCTGTCGTCATCCTCCATCGTATTCCATCGCCTCATGCCCCACCGAAGGCAACCAATTTCAGCAATCAAGCAACTGTCGGATCTGGAGGGAAGAAAAGAAGGTGGGAGGATGGCGCCTAAGCATACACCCAATCTGCTTTGGCCGTGCTGCTGCTGCTGCTGCTGCTATCGATCGATTCCTCTTGGAGGAGAGGCTGACTATAATGCTGTCTCGTTCGTACGTGCGCAAAGGGCAAAATTCGTTTTACATAGCATAGTGCTCGAACACAACCGCACCCTTACTGTGTGTGCGTGTTTTGCTTTACATCATCATGGTGCGAGGGAACGAGACAAAACGCTGGCTATTTCCGTTGCTACGAGCTGCTCGAACCGCTGGTGGTGTAATCATGGCCCACGGGGATGACGGTGTGGGCACAATCAATATTATACTGCGCTAGTGTGCTGCTGCTGCTGCGAGCACGGGGACGAAAGTCGATAATAATTTTTCCAGCTTCGGCCAAGCAAAACGGCATCGCAAATACAACATCGCCAGCGCAGCATACACCACGGACAAAGGAACGAATGAGAGCGCACCCAGTCGGAACGAGAGCTTGATTCGAGCAGTTACTAGTAGAGAGAACGAAAGGGTGGGACAAAGCGAGTGAGCGGGTAGGAAGACTTCGAAGTGTGCGTAAACGGGAGAGAGAGCGAGAGAGATAGGTTGACAGATCCATTAGGGCGAAGCCCTCTCTGCCGCATACGAAAGCATAAAACCAGGGTCGACAGGAGGGTGGTGGGCACGGAGAACGAGAGGATGAAAATTAATGCCACTTGGGATCGGAGAAATAGCAGGCGGTCGACGGAGTGAAACTCGGCTGCTGCTGTTGCCGTACCCGGATCGGACACCAACCAACCAGGCGGGCCCGTCTCCCCATCATCATCATCATCATCATCATCAAGAGGGATTTGGCGTTTACAAAGAGAACTGCCGCAAACCGCTCCGCGGTCCGGATCAGTGCGGACTCCTCTTTCTTTCTTTCGTTCCAACGATGATGATGATGATGACGATAAAATTATAACCAAGCACCATTGGAGGGAACGAGGACTGTTCGAAATCTAATAAAAATCGACCCACCTCGAGGGCAGCAGCAGGAGGCTTTGATCGGAGTAGCTCTGGGAGAAAAAGTACTCGAAATCCCATTCCGTCCAGTGGGATAAACGAAGAGCAATCGCATTTTAAAACGATTTTCGCTCATCCCCCCCCGCCTTTACGGGAGGCAGGAGAAACGGCAGGCGCGTTGATCATTCTACTACCCCACCCTGAGGGTGGTGTGCTGTTCCTGGCTTCCTAACGAAGCTGCGTTCGTACGTGGGTGCGCAGTGTGGCAGTAGCAAATATTTACGGTGCAGCGGGTGGCGGGTGGTATTGTGCAAAACAGCACAGTCCAAGGTGGGTATGCACCACGCGAATCGTGCAGAATCGAAAGACTGCTCGAAACACGCAGCTCTGGTGGGTGATGGGGCGAGGGGAGGAATTCAAAACACTTCCATTAAAAGTCCAGTTTTGGAGGAGAAACTAGTAATTAAAATTTCTTTTGAACGAAATTGTTGTTTACAAAACCACGATACGGGGCGACGTTAAAAGCATAAAAGTTTGGCTGTATAAATATTATGTAATGTATTAATTTTCTATAATCCATCACGAATTCATGGCATGGTAATTAGTGTTGCGAATCAACAAATCGAACGGCCTTCCCTCTCAATCCTTAAGTCGCAGCTTGGACAATGGACAGGATGGGATATGGTAGAAAGAGCTACGGTATACGGTTGCCACACACCAAGCAGCACAAAAGGAGTGGCAATCGTAATGATTTATAGCCTCATCCACCGTGCTAGCCGAGAGGGAGAGAGATCGCGTTTTATTAATTTCACCCAGCACAGCTACCGGCGACTACGAATGCCGATGAACCGACAGACAACACGGTAACGAGGAGGGTGGGCTTTCTTTTATGAGCGATACCACACCACACCCCAACCTCGCATGCAGCATAAGCTGCTGCTCCCACCCTTTGACTTACTTTATTATTAAGCGAAGAAACGTAAACAAACCCGGCGCGGTCGATCCCGCATGCTGTATGTTTGAGTGTGTGTTGGTTGATCTGGCGACCGGCAATCTGGCTAATCGTGCCACGGCTGGTGTGATGGTATCGTGGTGCTTCATCTTCTTCTTCTTCTTCTACTGCCATGTTTACAGCCATCGACAGGACGCGGCGATCGAGTCGTGCGGTAAAATGGAAATACTTTGAATTCCTTTCCTTGTGCCGGCGTACCGGCGGTGTGACGTACCACAAACAAGGCCGGTGGTGGACAAGAATGATCGGAAAAAGAAAAATGCTCAAGAAGCAGTGACCATCATCACCGTCTGTGGTATTAGTATGGGCTGGGCTGGTGGTCTGGTGCCTATGGCGCATCAATCGCCACAACGTGCTGCGTTGTGACTCTTGAGCCGGCGGACAATCCGGGTGATACAATCCTCGCGGAGAGTCTCCATAAAGTCTCACGCAAAGTGGAGAGGCTATTAAACGTCGAGACAACATTGGGGGCGAGTGTGTGCGCAATCTACACCCTCTCTACAGTCCCCCTCTCGTTACGTGATAAAAAAAAACACAAACCAAACCTTCTAACTAACCGGAACTCCCCTTGTCGTGTGTATGCTCGTTGAAAAGCAATCAATCGATCCGCCATCAATCAAGGAGTGAGGAGTTGGAGCACGCCACGAGCATTCGTCGGTTGCTTCTTCTTCGCCTTATTAGCATATTTATGACCGGCTTTGCCCCCCCCCCCCCCCCCCCCTTCTGGCCGGTCACCACAACGGGTCAGTCAGTCGAGATCGATGAAAGAGTAATGGCTCGCCGGTTGGTCGGTCTTCTTTCTTGTGTGGAGCTGCTTAATTTGCCGTGTGGTTCATTATTGATTCGATCCGTCGAACACCGGCGAGATACATAAAAGTTGTTGCTTTTGCTACTGCGGACACCAACAGCAGCGGCAGCAAGGTCGCTCCAAACTCTCTTTCGCTCTTTCTGACAGTTCTTTACTTTGCCAGAAGAAACAAAACAACAACGAAAAGGAGAAATTCCGATTTCGATTCCGATCCCATCGCAGAACGACGGAGAAGAACAGATACAGAGATTGTATCTTGCCATCGGTGCCGCTCGCCGGTACTGATATAGCGCGCGGCACGGCGCGCAATCAACCAACCAACCAACCACTACAACCTCCCAATCGCTCCCATCGCTTCTCCCTTGGTACAGGCGGAAACGACCTTGAGAGATAATGCATTCAGTGCCGGGCTGGAGAAGGAAGGCCACACAAAACAGCTGACGATGCCGTCGCCACTACCCCACCATTGCCACCACTGCCACCCGTCACCGACCAACCGACACACATCAACAACAAACCCACCATCATCATCACCCCAACCACCCCTTCTCATCGACAAACCGACGAGAGGCCGATGAACGTGTATATGATGCTCGCCGTCGCCTCCCTTTCCTTCTCTTCCTCCTCACCCTCCTACTACACAGCCTTTGTAGGAGAGTGTGAGGAGTGTGTGTGTTGAGAAGAAGAGAATGAAAAATGTAGGTCAGTCAGTCACCTAGAGGCGGCTAGAGGCGGCTGGTCGACGTCATCGGAAAAGGTTCACCATACCTCCCCGCTACCCATTCCACCACCTTCTGGCGGGCGTGAAGGGTGGTAGCAGCAACAGCAGCAGCAGCAGCAGTAGCACGCGAGCAAAACCCCGACCCAAATGCGATAACACCACCAACAACAACAACAACAACGCCAACGACCGGCACCACCAGGCAGGGCAGAACAAGGTGGTGGCAGAGGCGGCGACGATGATGATGGTGACGACACCAGTGGTGGTGGTGGAGGTAAGGCTGGTGTGTGGCTGGGGCATCGTCATTCCTAGGGGTTCCACCACTTCAACCACCTACCCCCTACTACTGACTATATTGGGTGGATGGGTGGGGTTGGAATGGAACCGGTGGAAGGGATCCTCCACAAACAAAATAGCATCCGCATTGCCGTGCTCGCGAGAGCTGGGAAGCGGTCGGTGGTCATGTACTATACACACAGCAGACACACCTACACTTATCTCAAACGGGAGCAACCTGGAACGAACGTCGACCGTCGACCATTAAAACATCGACTGAACTTCCTTTCTACGCCGGCAAGATACACACATACAGGGGGTGCTGGGATACGCGGAACGCAATGAACGCTTGCACAGCAGTGCGTGTGCACGTGGGATACGCAAATGCTGTATCATCCTTTTTGGATCCTTTCGGTGGAGTGTGACGACCAGGAACGAGCTTACCATCGGCACATCGGCAAGGCGCACCAGTCAGCTGATAGCCAGACCTGGATGCTGGTATTTCCGTAGGTAGCCAGACTGAAGCAGACAGTGAATCCTGATCAGACAGACCACCTATATATTCGCTGCTCTCTGCTTTTGTTCCGTTGGAGTATGGAGCAGCTTCTCATTCCGGGATACTACATCCACATAGGAAGGCCACATGGGGACCAATACCTTCAACATTGCCGTAGACGAGATAATTGCTTTCTGAGATTTTCATTACAGGTTCCATTCCTCTGCATCTATTGCGATGGTGGACGTTTATTGCACTCCGAAATACACGATTCGCTGATTGATTGATGCCAACCGATTTTGCAGGAATGGTCGGGATTGCTTACCTAAAAGAGAAACGAAATGAAAGAAGACAAGCGTATGAGAAACATAGGTCACAACCTCACGCAAATTATGATGCAGTTCAAAGAAAGAATTCGCAGATTGGAATCTGACGTCAAATGAAAAATACGTTGGAGCGTAGAAACTTGTAGGATATTGAAGGTAACTTCCATGAGCGTTTGTGGCGAAGGATAAAAAAATTTGTCAATGGATTTTGAAAGAAAATTGAAGGACAGTAGGAAAGTTCATGAACAGCGCCAGTCTTTGGGCTAGTCCCTGGCCTATAAAGGATAGGATGTATCACTTGTGAGACTCTATCACGCGAACTTCGATCCCTGATCTTCGGCCCAGTCTCAACCAAGTGTAGCAACCCTAATGCTGCCCACGTCTCCAAAAAGGCCAATCGATCGCACCCCATTAATACCACCCCACTCACCATGCCACGCCGCTTGGTAAGGCAATATCAACCACAGACACACAAACTCCGTCTATAAAAGCGTAACGACCTAAAGTTAGACAGAGAGGGAGGGAGACGAACGCGTCTATATCAAGAGCAGGGCCAAGTCCGCGCACGTGCTGTTGCCACGAAATGGAAAGTCGGGAACATCCAATCCAAGCTCTTCCAATCAGCGACACCACACAAGGCCACTCTGGCCGAGCCCCCTTCAGAACGCATCGTGTGCATGTGACTAACCACCACCACCACCAGCACCAGCCCAGCCCGGGCCCCATCCCAGCCGGTACAGGCAGATGAGGAAGCTCCTCCCCAACACTTCAGACCCACCTGTCTCTCCTCTCTGGTGCTGGTGCTGGTGCTGTGCTGGTTTGGAGAGCGATAAGCGAAGCATACCAGAGAACAACACTACCAGACGACGGTGCGGAAGGAGGGTGGCAAGTGGGTGAGGGTGGGGGATGGGCACGCTGCTACGCGTAAATTCCGTTTGCGCGGCGTATCGAGCCAGTGGTGGGTAACGACGACTACGACAACGATGACGACGACGACGGTGCCGGCAACAACAACAACAACACCAAGCAGTCAGAAGAGAAGAAAAAGCAGAAGATGCAGCGGAGTAGAAGCAGAGTTTGTCGCGCGTCTGCTGATGGCGAGGCCGACCAACCGGCTGGCCGTGGCTAACCAAGCTACCTACTACTATTAATGGCAATGCGAGTAGCAGAGCAGCCACCACCCCGCGCGCGCGGACCCCGGGCAACGCGGGTTTACGGTCCGCGAACGTCGATCGGACCCCGGGTACGACGACGACGACGACGACGTGTGCCACGTGCTGCCGACTCTGCCTGGCTGAATGAATGAATGGTTGTATGAATGAATGAATCAGCATGGCATGTGCCCTCGGCCCGGTTGTGTGTGTGTGTGTGTGTTCGACTAGGGTGTATTGGATGGACGAATAATCACAACGCCAGCAGCCGCCGTTGGTACCTAACTCTTCCTACCAGATACCAGACAGACGGTCATGGGAGAACGGCCGAGTTGGCGAGAACACGAGACAACGCATCGCCCGCCACACACCACGTGTGCACACATACACACATCATCGAAACGGTACGATGTTTAGTCAAAGGATGCAGACAGGACACCAAAGGCCTGGACGGAGCGCGCTGCAGCAGCCAGCATGTGTGGCGGTCTGTGTGTACCCGCCGCCGCTCATCGTTATACCGTCCGTTCCATATCCTGGAAGCGAAATCCCGTGTACGAGAGAAAAGGTGCTCTAATGGAGGCCTGGCGGCAACCCGAATGCCCCGGTATTTCCAAAATCAACTCGTTGGGGCTTGTACGATACGCATCACGCACGGTCGGCCGTCATCGATTGCGGGAAGGATCGTCAATGCGTGGGCACTTCTCTTGACTGACTCTCGTGACAAACGGAGGCTCGTCTGGGTAGAGAGTTGAGGATGCCACCGTGCTCTATGGATCCTAGTGCCATCGAATGGAATTCTTTTCTATGATGAAGAGCGGAAAAGGGTGACCGAAAGTAATCCCGTGTGTGATACGCGGTAACGCGGTATTAGTCCAGTCTGAATCACACCTGCACCTGCATCTGCTGCTGATAGCTAAGTGAAGCAAGTTACCTGTGTCCTTCTGTTGCCTATCAATGGCAAATGGTCAGCGAGCTAACGGATATAGCTGGAGTTTATGGTTTACGTGCGTATCAGCTGATTTCCGTTGTCGCATATGCTAGCAAGGCCCGTATGAGCACAAATTGTGCTCCATAAATTAGATGAAAACAGTGAAAGATTGTCGTACATAATAGCAGTCTAGTACATGGCGAGGTTTACCAGTAAACCTGCCTTCCAAACACCGATGGAAACAGAAAGATAGCGGTCGGTGTTGTGATCTTATGCAAAACTACTCCGGTACATCATCTCCCACGTGAAACCTCTCTATACAGCATCCGATACCGTGTGCACAGCACATGGGCCCGTTCACTGAGAGCCATTTTTTCCCGCCAAAAACATAATTCTCATTCGAAGGAAGCGGCAAACACGCGTAGCATAACGTCTACCACGCACACAGCTGCAGAGACGTGTACGGTGCGCTGTGGTATGCAAAAGCATTGGAGAGTAAAATAACAAACAAAAACAAGAGCAGGCGCACAGGAAGGTGGACGCCAAACACTACAGACGACCCGGCAAAAGAGCACCAGAGCACCATTAACCAACACCCCCCCCCCCCCCCCCCCCTGTTGCTCCTCTTCCATCCACGCGACTCGCCGTCCCAATGTTCGCGTTTGGACAGCACATGGAGGCGAATCCGGAAGAAACATCATCAACCGATTAACTGAGAGCATGGCAGTTTATAGGTATGTGTATGTGTCCGTGTCTTGGAGGACGTGCTGACAGGATGTACCGCGCCAGAAGTATGAACCGGTGGCCGGTTTCGAATTTTGCCTTTTCCGTATCCATCCAGAGTGTTCTTATTTGGAATGCTCGGTTTGTTTTGGCACCTGTTTTGCAGGTAATCAGGCAGGCGTTGCGATGGCCAGATGGTCTCTGGTGGCATTCGAGAAACAGTTATCAAACGAGATCCTTATAAAGTTAATTGTTTTTCTTTACAAGATATTTATAATTTCCTATCTAAAAGAATTATAGTAAACCTTAACGGAGATACTGGACACAGCTGTCATGACGCTGTCAATCGAATGTGCATTGCAGGTCGATCACTCGGATTGATTCAAATCGTGTTTGATGAGGAGAAAAAAATAAAAAAATGACAGGTGGATTGATGCGCCAGACCGGTTCATCGAAGCACTCGCTCTTCCCGCGAGGTGAGCGCATCTTCTCACAACGTACGCAAAACCAAAACACAAAAAGACGATTAGCAGCGAGGATGCGAGAGATCGTCACGAGATGATGCTCAATACGGCCACCGATACCTCCATCTATCTCACCCTTTCTCACCCAACAACGCCCGCCACTAGAAGACGAAAGCGATAAACGCAAATCGAGCGTGCACGCAGTTGTCTTTGCAACAAAGTGTGTACACGTTGCCGTCGTAACATCATCGCGCACCGGCAAACAACCATCACCATCATCATCATCACCACCATCTTCCGTTAGCGCGCTTGCTGGCTGGCTGGCTGACTGGCTCGTGCGCATAATATTGCCATTCGCAACGGGCGAGTTCTTAAAGAGCAAAACCATAAAAAAAATAACACAGAATTCGAATGACAGTCCGCGGTGGGTGAGCTCCGCGCGGTGTCGCGGGTCGCGGGTAACGAAGCAGAAAAACAGTCAGAAACCGACGACTTTGGTGGTGATATATAAAAATGGCAGCCCAGCTAAAAGGAAAAACAACAACAGTACTGTTGGCAGCAAATAGCCACGGTGAACGGTGAAACGAAATATGAGTCGCAGTCGACGGCGTCGTCGTCGTCGTCGTCATCATCGTCGCGCTCGCGCAAGGGGCACTGATGCAAGATGAGATGTTCAAGTCAAGGGGTGGTAAAAGCAAGAGCCAGGACCGTCCAGCGAGTGCGCACACGGGGTTCGTTAAGCTAGAACGTCGTGTGTGCTGCTGCTGGTGCTGCTGCTGCGCGGAACACAAAAACCGGGATGAGACGATGAGAGATAGAGAGCTGCTAAAGCGAACGCAAATGAATAAAAAGCGTTTCAGTAGCAGGGTTCCACCGCAGCAGCAGCAGAAGCACCACCAAAGCGTTCACATCATTTTCCCTCGGTTCGTGAGGTGAGATAATGAAACAAGAACGGAACGGCACATCGTTCGCTCGCTCCCTTTCTCATCACCACAGGACGGGATGGGGTGGCCAGGCCACCACCGAACGCCGCCAGCCAGCAGCGGATGACGATGACGCTCACGGGGGGGTTCAGAAACGATTATACAAGCCAGCAGCACTATAGTGGCCCGCACCAGAGACGACGACGACGACGATCCGCATCGCAACGGTGACAGAGGAGGCGCTGCTGCCGTGTGGCTTTATAGCTAGAAGGGAAAAGGCCAAGACCACGACGACGACGATGATGGTGAGGAGGACGACGTCGTTTCCCTTTTTCCAATTTCAAGCCAACCATGGGAGAAGGTTTTAAAAATGCGCGCAGCAACCCTGCGATCCGTCCGTCCGACCGACGGACCGTCTCTTATTTCTATCTCGCTCTCTTCCCGCCGTACCGCGGGCCCCTGATGATTTCATCTTTTCCAGCGAGCGGACGGGGAACGAACGGAAGAAAAGTGTGATTGCCGCGTATACACCCCCCGCCTCAGCTCCGGTCCCGGACACACAACAGAACAGATGAGGCCAAGGAGCTCTTGGCGATAGCACATCCACACGGTGAGCTAGCGAGCGAGCGAGCGAGCGAAGGAACGAGATTGCTGGTTGCTACGATGAGTGGCAGCCGGGCGCTGCTACGACGACGACTTCGATGGCCCACCGTGTGCGAGGAGGCAAAGTGCGACGCAAGGCAAAAGTATGTTGTTTGCTTCGTTTCTTCGCTTGAACCCCGGCGTGGCACAACTCGCTGGCGCTGCGGCTCTCCGTCGTCGTCGTATGTTGATGATGATGATGATGCGAACGAGCAGCAGCAGCAGCAGCAGCAGTAGAGTGTGTATGGCAAGAAGGCACGACCGACGGACCGACGGACCGGCGCGCGATCGAACGAGAACGACCGGATCCCATCTCCTCCGCGTGTCCCAGGGACCAACCCGGGGCCGGGCCGGGCCGGGCCGGGCCAGCCCGCTGTTCTGTGCACAACACCGCACACACAGTGTGTGCGCGCCGAGAGCACCGAAAATAAGCACACCACGGAACACACCAACGGGGCCCACCAGCAGCAGCAGCACCGAGCGCTCCGAGAGCGAGCACCGACGGCAAGAGACAGTGGGCCCGTTATGCTGCTTGAAGCTGGTTAAAATGTAGCCCTTCATCGAGTATGCTACCTGGACGGTTCTTGTTTCGCAGCAGAATATTTACGATCGCGAGAAGCATGTTCCATCAATCATTTGGTGCATTATCACCAAATAGGCGGAACGATAAAAAGAAAAACAATCTGGCAGATCTGGAGTATTTATGAAAATGCTTCATATTCTGCGTGCAACGGGTTGTGACCACTAGGGAGACTGCTACGCAACCCAGTGTGCCGTAGCCCGCTTGGTGCCTGGTGCCCCTTCGATTCGATTCGAGTGTGTTCACACAGCACCAGTCACCGTCCTCGTCTTTGCGTTTGGGTTTTGCCTGCTGGGCAACAGAACAGGGTGTTCGGGTTTTTCACAATTGCTGCCACGCTACACGGTCGGTCGGTCGACCGGTCGGATGAACGGACGGATGGATGGGACTCGACGCCACCGCCACCACCACCGCCTCCCTCAACATCATCAACATCCCGCTCTCGCATTCTCTCTCTCTCTTTCGTGCACCATTGGCTTCTATGTTTTCCAACAAGAAGGGTTCTCGGTGCTGCTGCTGCTGGTTCTCGTCGTTCGCTGGTGCGTTTAGAGCTCTGGTTCAGTCTCTTTCTCGCTCGCTCTCTCTCTCTCTCTGCTGATCGTAGCTGAAGAAGCGCGTTTTATGCTGCCCCGCTGCTCATGGGGATCAGGATCAGAGGAGGCCTTCTCCTGCTGCTTCTACTAAGCGCCCCGTCTGTTGTTCGCAAGCACCACAGCCGCTCCGTTGGTCGTTAGAGCGAGCGAGAACCATGGCCAACGAGTGAACGAGAGGCGAGAGCAAGAAATGTTGTGTTTGTGAGGAATGTGCGCCATTGTAGCTATCTCGCTTCAACAGCAGCACAGCGGCAGCCGGTTCCGTTCGTGAGGAAAACCGGGATCGGTTCGAGGTGACCCTCGCTCAGCAGCAGCAGCAGCAGGAGTACCAGCGCAGCAGCGCGCAACCCCTTACGTGTAGCGTCGTCTTCCATCCCATTCGAAGAACCGGCACTAATCCTCTTTTTACCATTTAAGCGGCAGAAAGGAACCCTCCCTCCGTAAGAAGGAAAGAGAGATGAGGGCCCGACAGTGCTGGCAAGACAAATCGATGCGCCGGGAGTTGGGTTCTGGTGCTGCTGCTGCCGAGCAACATCATTTCACATTTCAACTTTCCTACAGAGTGCTGGACTGGGCTTCTTTGGAAGGAATATCTGCTTGCCCCGGAGAGAAGGCGTACCACCGCATGGTGTTGTGTATGAGCCGCGTTTCCTTCGTCGCCGCCTGCTCGGGGGGTGGTTGTTGGGTTCTCTTGGGCCTTCAGCAGCAGCATGATGCGAAGAGGACGACGGCCACGACCTTTCGTGCGAGCACCCGGCACTTTGTTTTATTGACGGGCGGGTGGTGGGTGGCTGGCTGGCTGGCCGGGTTGGTTGGGACCTAGGGGTTGGTGGTGCTGATGAATCGAACGGCCCACCGACCCACCACCCAACCCACATCAGGCCTCTCATACAAACACACGCACGTAATTTGTGCTGACTTCCCACTCTGCTCGCAGCAATTTTTCTCATTTCGTTACGTCTCACGGCATGACGACGGCGACGACGACGATGAGAAAACGGAAACTCAATCTCACTCACCCTCTCTGGTCCTGCTGCTGCTGCTGCTCGTCGTGCCCTCAGCGCACACACGGGGGTGCGCGCGCTGCTGTAATCTTCTACTTTTGCTGGCAATAAAAGCCAACTTTTTGAAAATTATAAGCACGACAACGCAACGTTCGAAGGAAACAACCATTCCACCGCATTGCTCCCTTCCTTGCCGGTTTCTTCTTGGCTCGTTGATCCTTGCGTCGCGCGCGCGTCACGCTACGACCGCTGTGCGCCATAAAAACCACGTAAAAGGAAATTAACGCACACTCACTGACTGGCAGGCAGGCAGGCTGGCAGGCGAAGCTTGCTAGGATGGCTGATCATCTAGATTGGTTTGGCGAGGAGACGAAGAACCACGCCAGCACCCGTGTCTCACATAGCAGTCGCGGCGTCCCTCCCTCGCCGTCCTCTCTCTAGCTGATTGCTATTTGGTTGTAATAAAACTATGGATATCGGGCACCCCTGTCTGCCACCACCGCCTAGAGGTAGCTGGAGGTGGGTGGTTTGCGTTCTTTGGTAGGGCGCGATTGCGAGGACCCTTCGTTCTGCTTCTGATATTTAGTTTTCCCGCGTAGATCACGGGTGGGAGGAGGAAGGCGACAAAGAAGGAAATAAAATCCAACAAGGGGAAGAGAAGAGGATTCATTATGATATGCGCTCCCTACTGCAGTACATGCCAGAGAGCCTGTAGGTACTGCTGGAGTAAAGGGGTATACAGTACGGGCCCCGGAGGATGACGAGACGACCACATATGAATGATTGTCAACGTTTGACAGGGAGAGAGACCGAGGCAGAAAGCGTCAAGAGTAATTACCTTCTTTTTTTTCGTAATTAAAGGACCAGTTTTGTGGAATGTGTTTAATTAATTCTTGGTAGAAAATTAAAACCTTGTCCTCCAAATCATTTACAGCTCCGGAGCTTCTAAGGAATGTGGAGTTTGGTAGCTTTCTTATTTTGGAAATAGAATTGCCTTATCATGTTTGGACAACCTAGGATACTTTAATGTTTATAAATGCTTTATACTTTTAAAATAAAAGTAATTTCTGGTAACTACAATAGAGCGTTTCTTGTGCTTCGGTTTGATTTACTTTCATCCAATAAATCGTTTTCCAATTTAATGAATCCACCATCCTCCCCTCCAGACAGAATGATGATGATGATGCACACTGCCAGCTGATGAGCCCCTGAGAGAGCGTTGAATCGATCGAACGTCTCACCTTCGACCGAGCGAGCTGAGATCATGACATGGCATGGAAAGGCGCAAAAAAAACACAAAAAATTAAATGCAGAAGCAATTAGTCCGGGCGCTACCACTTTTGGTGAGCGCTCCACCTCCCTCCACACATCGCACACGTTTTGGGGCGGGTTTGGGACTTTCTGCTTTCGTTCAGCGACCGGTGGCTTGCTGGTGGCGGATCGATAGCATGATTCGTGCCACAGAGTCGTGCTATTCCACCACCCACAAACATAGCAGACCGGGATGTACGTGAAAACGCAAGGCTAGAAAGAGAAAGAGGAGAGAAGGGACCCCTGGCACGGTTTGGTATCCGAATTCTTCACATCCAGCCGGCTGGATGCTGAGCCGCTTCATACGACTTCTGCTGCTGCTGCTGCTGCTGGTCCTGCTTACGGATGATAAATTTCCACCATTTCCAGCAGCTTCTGTCGAGGGCGAGGAGCGCGACCAACCGGCATTCGTTACCGCGTGGCAGCAGCAGCAGCAACACACTATACCGTGCGCGCAGGGGGCGGCGGAGGAAGCTGGAGGGATGCGAGGAAATTTTGTGGTGAAAATTGCATTTTCTCTTCCCAGTTCTTCCTTCCCTAGGACGAAGCGGGGTTTATAGTGGTTTGAGCGCGATTCCACGATTGCCTCGACGTCTACTGTGTATCTGGGGAGGAGGAGAAGAAGCGTTCCCGTTTCTTAATCACGCCACGAGCGCTGAATTTATGCTAGTAGCATTTGTCTTGGCCATTTAAAATTGTTCTTCAACAATCTTGTTTTTAGAAATTGGCCCAAAAGTCCAAGCTTTCTCTTACAAATGCATCACAAAACATTGTCGGAAAGAAATTTGGCTAAAGGTTCCTCAAATCTGTACCTTTTCATAGACACTATACTTCTACAAAGAACTCGAAGCACAAACGGCCCAGAATTGATCGATCGATCCACCGTCAATCTACTATCGCCAACCACTTTTCCGTAACCCCACACCGCATCGGCGGCAACGACGTTGTTTTGAGAGTTGATGACAGATCTGGCGAAGGAAAACCACGAGGCAGCCGAAGACGGAAGTGAGCTTCATCATCATTGTCGCCATCGTCGACGGTGGTGGTCGACGTTTGGTGGATGGGAAATCGGAAATGGAAGCAATTAATTTCATCGGAATTGCGCCACCGAGTGCCACCAACGTCGTTGCGGTGATGGTGAAATGGAAAGCAAGCAAACTCCGGCAGAAAAGAAGGGAATTAGGACTGACAATCTCTTGTCGATTCACCGTCGAATAGAAGGAAGTTTATCCTCTATTCTGTTTGAAATCGTGGAGAGAGTGAAGAACCGCACAAGTTCTGGGAGAACATTCAACTTTTTGCATTCCACCTACTCTCAATTGGTTGGTATATTTTTTATAAATGGTGGTTCATTGTAAAAACACACAATTGAAGGTATTCTTTACGGAGCAAGCATTTCGATTTAAAACATTTCAACTAAAAAATATACCGAATTATAAAATCAATACATCTGGCTTTCACAAACTACTCAGAGATAACATCAAATCCAAAGTACTCCCAAACTGATCAGCACATCCTACTACTCCCGTATCCTGTAACCTTGAACGGTAATATGCATCTCCACTGTCGTCTAGTCGCCGTAGTTGACTGGCGCGCTACATTTCTCCTCCATCTAGAGCGTGAGGATAAAAGAGTGGAGTGTCCCCATACCATTCGAAAAGGCCGGTCTGGGGTCCGCATTCGGTCGGCATTTGTTTTGTTTTATTTTTAACATCTCCTCAAACTGTTGCTCCGTTCGAAGCAAAGGGAGCGCCACTTTAGCACTCGCCCCGACCGGCGACACATTGTATTTAATGCTTTTCTTCCTTTGCCATCGTTATGGCTTCGCAAGAGCCGGACCAAAGGGGCCACACAGTAAAGTCGGGCGATGGGTCACTGGGAACAAGTGTATTTGTGGCGAGGATTTGTGGAGTGGCGTTCTTTCGATTTTCGGGTCATTGTGTCTGTCTATAGACGAATTAGTGTTGCCTATTCGACACTGGTAGAGGAGATTATGAAACTAGGAGTATTCTGTCGCGTGTCTCCACTTCAATGAGCTAATGAGGCGCCGATTGCCACGGTATGGTGGGTTCCGTTTGTGACAGACCATGGGTGTGTTAATTAAATATCACATTTTCGCGGCAAAGAGGTCTGGTCTGGCGGTCTAGATTTCGTCTGGTAGCCACTTACAATCGCCGTTTTGATAAACCGACGTTGATTGAATAGTAAGACAATTCACAAGGATATATTGAAGAGCGGTTGAGATACTGACTCATATTTGCAAACGACGAAACATGCGATTTACAAATGGATTGATTAAACTCATTACTTGAAGTTCAGCCCGTTGCTTGCCTGTTTTCCATAATTTACATGAGAAATTAACATTTCTGATTAACTGTTGCTCCCTGAAAATGAATTCAAAATGTTGAAACTGCCAAAAACAACCAACAATTACATCAATTACAATGTCCATCATAATAACCGTCATCATCCGTTACACTCTACGACTCCCATTATCCTTTTCCTATGAGACGAACCATTCTGCTCATTGGCTCCGATGCATAACTGTGGTCCGTGCGGTTCTTACAGTTCTCCAACCAGCCTCAACGAACAGGGGAGCAGGGTCGCATGTGTTCTGGAGCGTTAAATTTGCCGCTCTCATTGCCAATCGATTGGGCTGGGGGTTGCGTAATTGAATCTCGATTTTCCCGCCTGGAAAACCGTGGAGTTATGTGTCCCCAACAGCGGAATGGATCACTCATTATGCTCGTTGTTCTCTCTAACGCGGCGAGGCGGAATGGACCGGTGGTGTGGCGGGCTCCGATGACGCACGCAACCAACCGACGAGAGGTGTCAGCAGCTGGCAGCGAGTGTTCTCCATTAATGGCCCGTGGCGCTCCAGCTCCAGCGCTCTCTCCATTCCCCGAACTGATTTTAATAAGCTATTCATAATTGACAACGATTGGAAAAACGGGGTAAGAGAATGGGAAATGTTTCGTAGTGGAAAATGGTTTCACCACTCCAATTCCCGTCAAAAGAAATGCACGGAAATTTCACCGCGGAGTTTTCCTGACGGATTTCCAAGAGGATTTCATTTTGGACTTTTGTTTGGTGGGTAAGCTTTTCACCATAGAAAGAGAGTGTTGGAAGAGACAAACAATGGGTTTATCAAGCAGTTTTCTGTGCAAGTTTTATACCGAACGAACCGATAACACTCGGTGCAGCTGGTGATGATGGTGCAGCAGGATACACGCAAAACCGCCACCGACGGTGTTTCATCCTTTTTTTCACCCTTCGCCCATTTGCTATGTTTTATCGCATAATATTTTAATGGCGAATAATTAATTTATGAATGAAAATGCAGCGAGCAATTGTCGATCATAGTTTGATTAAATCGTTCGACGGATTTAAGCGGATTCCGAGCGGTGGCATCACAGAATCCACGAGCCAGAACCACAGAGTGCTGCTCGGAACATGGATTACTGATTGAGCTTCGAAGCGGAATTGTGGTTGGGGGAGGGGGTGTACATATAATTATTTTTCATCATTATCGAAATTGGTTGGTTGGTCCAGTTTATTCCTCTTCGCCAAATTTGAGGATATACCATTATCTGTCATTCTTTCTCCGGTTCATTACTTTTAGCCTACTTTTTTATGAAGGACTTTAAATTTGGGTTTTTGGAATGTTAGGTCAATAAAACTTTATGTTAAAACAAATCTAAATCTTAATAGAAGTGAGGTGTACGTTCATGCTAGTTCCTTTACATAGATTGGACAGAGTATGGCCTCTCAGCAACACGAACTTAGTGGTTGCATGTTGGTTAACTCATCGGATTTGAGAAGCCAAGACATTATCTCCATTTTTTCGTAAAGATCTCACATTAGAACCGATTGGAAGACAGAAGTTAAGTTGCCTCTACGAAGGAATGCCAGCCTTTAAAAATGACGTGTGATGTTCTGTAAGAATCTCAAGAACAAAAACAAAAGAAGCAAAAACCCCGGCAAAGGCCAATGCCAATGCCACATCACTTGTTCATCCAAAACTTGTTCGTAGAGTCGTGGAAACTTGGAGCTTGCGAAGAAGCAGCACGACTGACAGGCTAGAGGCACAAAAGAAAGAAAGGGAAAAAGAAACGCGGAATCCCTTTTCAGCATTACCGCAGGCAGCAGCAGGACAAATACGGAGCACTTGTGACGATGAGCAACGATCGGAGGGACCGCGGTGGTGGTTGCCGATAGCGACGAACGTTGGTAATTGTGGAGTGGGGGCTGTTGTGGAGGGTGCACAGGCGAAACCAAATCAAAACAAACCCCCCTCCTTTTCCACACCGTTCCTTACACCACAGGTTCCCTCTAACCCCCCGCCATCGTTTCCTTCTTCTTTTCCCGCACCCTATCGTCTAGAGGTAATCGGTTTCCCACCGCTGAACGAATTTCACTTCCTTCCTTCCTTCCTTATCCGCAGCAGCAGCAGCAGCAGCAATAGCAAACACACAATCATGAGTAACCGACCGGCAGCGAACCAACCGACCGAGCGACCGACTGACTGGTGGTTGGCGGCCTAACAAACGACCTTGAGACCTTGAGCTTCACCCCACCCCTTTAACGCTGTGTGTCTGTCTCTCTGTCGTCTGTACTTCGTCCTTCCTTCATCGTTTTCCTCCCCGTTGCTTACGCCCCCCGCCTTTCTTCTCCTAACAGCACGGTGTTGGAAGCGAGAACCTGATTCACCCAGCAGCTTTTGGGATTCACCCCATAATGTGTAGAGCAGACTATGGCAGACAGGCAGGCAGCCAGGGAGCCAGGGAGGCACAACACGCTACTAGCGTAACAACGGTAAACGGCGAGGACGGGGACGGGGATGGACGGACGAGAGGTCGAATGGCGCGCGACAACCGATAACCGAACCAAACCAAGCAGCCAGCAGACGGACGTTGTGCACTTCTCACCATCAAAGACACCACCACCACCATCGTCGTCATCATCATGCTTTAACTCAAAGCGCCACATCACACGACCATCTTCGTCGTGCGCCCACTTTCTAGTGATAAATTTTTATAGACCGCAATCCACAACATCCACTCTTCCATTCATCCTTCGTCGTCTACCGTTAAAACAACGCTCGGTTGGTACAACTTAATCATCGACCACTCGCTGACGGTGGTGGTGGTGCACTTGCTACCAGTTATGTCATTCCGTTCCGCGTGCTATAATCGAACTCGAACGTCGAACTCTTGGCACTGTGAACTGGTTCAGGCCAACCAGAGTATGGGTACAATATATCATGATTGACTCACTCTTTTCATCTTGCAAGTAAGTTTAAGCAGAAAAGGATAAAGGTTATTACACTAGAGCTTACGCATGTTTTTGGTCCCAAAGTAAGCAGAAAGTAGTATGCTTTCCGCTTTCGCTTTGCTTCTGAAAGCCAACGCAACACTAAGCGGGTTGTGTGATAGTGTTTTACCCCCACTACTAGCAGGAGGATGAAGTCGCTAATGATTCATCAGACATGACGAATTGTCTGCCTGCATCGCAAACAGCTAAGTGGATTATATTGCCACCGCGAGAAACAAACCAATGATTAAGGGTCAATGAACTAAGACATAGCTATACGCTAACAAACTGTGAGCTGTCGGTACCACACATTAGCACACTGTCGATGATAGAAACATCCGATAGGGCGACCACGGTACCACGCTAGCAGCTCTAGTGCGCGGCGACGTAATAAGGGGCACACAACATCGACCTTGACAACTACAAGCAAACTACTAGGAACTGACCTAGAAAACTACAGTTAGCAGCAGATGATGTAGGCGAGTCGTCATCATCAAGAATCGTGGATCCGAGACTTTAAAGCGCTCTATACTGTTCTGCTGACCTACTGTGCACCCGCCTCCCCCCCGTCCGACCAACGTGTGTTGACCACCAACTACCATCGATTCCACACTTGCTCTCCGATGATCAGGGAGAGAGAGTAGAGTTGGCAAACATCTGGCACCAAACACACAGACACGCCGCACACACGGCGAACCGAGACAGACGGATCTGTTTGGATCGTAGTGAAATGTAGAACCATTTCCACAAAACCTACTGCACGGAGGAGAAACACGGGGGGGCGCGACAATCATAGTCCCGGGCCGTCCTCGTACGATGGTTGGTACGCGGCGCGTAGTGCGGCACGACTCTCTCAACCACCCGGCGGCCGGCGTTGTTTCCTTCATCAGAACCAAATCTCGAGCCTCTCCCGACCCTCCACCACTACGAAACGGGTTGTGGCGGCAGCTGATGGATGCGGGTTGGTCAGCTGATCAAAACTCGGTGTTTGTGGAACACGATCTCGGACACAACGGCTGGGTGGACCGGGCCGCCGACAGTGTGGACCGTGTCGTCGTCGTTGCCGTCGTCGTTGTTGTTGTTGTTTTCGTCGTTCAATGAAACACCAGACAGACGGTACGTTGCCGCATTCATGACGAAGCCGGCGAGTGGTTAACGGACCCCACGTCGTTTCATATCACCACCCGTGCCGTGTGTGCGTTGCTGCTGCTGCTTGCTCACTGGTTGGTCCATCAAGCGACTGACTGGCCGGCCGGCTAAATATTCCGCGAAAATCACAAACAAACAGAAAACGAACCGTTCTCGTCTGGCGACTCCCGGATCAGCATATCAGCGGAGGTATATCAGAGATGGGGCGAGGACCATTATCATCAGGTGGTGGTTGGCATGGCGCGACAATGGCTAGGAGAACACGGTTAGAAGCCGGTCGGCTGGTCAGTGTGCCACACGCACACGTGATGAAAGGTATCTTCTCGTTTGCGCTACCGAGAGGCCGAGTATACGCACGCGGTCTGCTTCCACAAAGTGACATCTTTTCAGTCCAGTTGATGCAGGCACCATTGCGTGGGCATCGCACATCAAAATCTACGTTGCGTCGCTCGCTGGGCGGGAAATGTGCTAACAGGTGCGTCACGCTACGGACGAGAAATTGTCATTTCGACGTAGCTTTCGCTTCAGTTACTTTTGTGGCAGTCCAGACAGTAGCAGATCAGCCAGCCTTTTTTTTTTGTCTCGATGATGAGTAGGACGTTTTTAATGATGATTGTGCACTTCGTGGATAAACAGACCTCGTCGAAATGGCGAATAAGTCTTAGTGTAATAATGTCTTGGGTATTCACAAAAAAAACTTCTGTTATTTTCACAGCAGATATACCGTCGGTGAAATAAAATTATACAACCTTATTCGCCGTGTCTGATTCCCAAACTGAATGCTGGATTCAGAATTTAGACTGTATGGTCGTGTTGTTGCGTGTCGTTAGACTACAAGGCGGCTATTCATGGCATGCCTAAAAATTCGCTTGATGGAAACAAGCAAAACAAACCAGTAATAAATGCGGAGATCGATCGAACGAATCGAAAAACATGGTCAAATAGGCTACGCCCGAGATATGCGCCACCACCAGACAAGAGCCAAGGTAGATTCCAGAATCCCAATGTTTGGCGATGAATGGGGCGCCTAACGAAGGAGCCGCTATTACGATAATGCTAATGATGATTATGATTATGGTCCGAATTCGGTCTGCTCGCGACGGTTGGATGGAACCCAGACAGACACAATTAGTTAGATGAAGAATGGGAGAGTTACTCTCACCCGCGCGTACTCTCGTGAGACAAACGCTCCCATCGGTGTCTAGAACGCGGTTGGTAAACGATGTCAGCATAAATATGGAGCATAGTTTACGGTTCGTCGCCTGTATCATCTTTTTTCAGAGAGTTAACATTAAGCAGGAACACATCTTATGACAATATATACACGTGACCCTAGCAAGTTACAGTCTGCTCAACATGTACCCACGAGGATAAGGACATTTCACACCTGACGCCTAGGACTTCACTACATTTCATCCACACGAAAACTTATCCTTTTCCTTTTGTACCGGCGCCGTCAGAGTTAGGCCAGCTTCTAGGTCCTTTCCCAAAACGAAATCTTCATCACATTCCAACATTGACCGTGAAGTGCTTACCTGGAATGATAAGAATAAAAGAAAAGGTTAAAATTGAACAAATATGATAAAAGTAGGTAATTTCTTCTGCAAAATTAGTTAAAGTGATAACCTCAAGAAAACAGCTATTTTGATATCGATGAAGAACAACGCAATCTTCAGAAAACAATCCAAACACCAGTCTCACCAACAAGAACGTATTTGTCGAAGGATGCGCCAGTAGCACGAAGAACAGTTCTTGCGTAATGGCCCATAACGTAACCATTTTCGGGGGGAAGGAAAAGATCATTCGCCGTGCGCCAAAAGAAAGCCTCATCGTCAACTCGGAACCACCTATCCTGCACTAACCGGGGGCCCAGGATACCGGCACCACTTGAAAACACTGAAAAGCCATAACGACCCAGAAGGTCGTTACGATGGAACTCCTACACGGCTACCCGGCTAACAACCAGGGCTACGCAATTTCCCAACTTTGGCGTTTTAGAGCGGGAATAGGTGGAAAAAAGGGGAAAAGTTTTGCCAAATGCTTTTCTTTTGCGGATAATTCCGCTTATCCATCCTCGACTCGAGCCGCACACACCAGCCAGCCAAGCCAGCCCTCTCTTTATATGCCGCCGGACGGACGGCCGGACGTTTTTATTGCTTTTGACCGAGAAATGGTCAGCCCGCGCAGTAAAACGATGACGCGTGCTGTGAAGGTTTCGCTTTGAGTGTCGGTCACTGAAGCCTAAACTGTAATTAATAGGCTGGTAAAAATGAGAAAATTAATCTTCGCCTTCCCCCTGAAGGTAGGCGCAATAGCCCATTGCCAGTACAGGTGCTCCAATACAGCATCACTTCACATTCTGGATTTTTTTTTAATGAAAAGTTAAACGAGAACCAGCAACATAGAAGGATACAACCCATACTCGCCATGTGTTTGGAGGCACTTTTGGCACAGGATTAAGCCTGAACAATTCGCCCCAACACATACACAGAGAGAAAGAGAGCAAAGGATTTAATCGCCAGCCTGTTGTGGCATAGTTAATGACGAGTTCTCGCTATAGCTGGCTGGCAAAACGGGTAAACCCCTAACAGGCGACGAGGGTGGGGGCACACATACCCAAACGCAAACCAAGATCCTTTTAACGTGATAAGAAGAAGGATCACAACCTATTAAAAGTAAGGAGGGAAAACATTATCCAAAATGTATTTTCCGGCGTTTCCGACCAATTGAGTCAACAGCCCCAGCCACCTCACCATCGAGGGAGGATCGGAAGGAGGAAGTAGCAACCACCATCCCATCCCTTAGTGGTCCTTGCCTCGTCCACTTGCCACTTATATCGTAGAAAATCACGTTTAATGCTAATGTGGTCGGAGAAAGGGCGGCTGTTGTGGACTGTAGGGTGGTGATAACATTAAACTGTGTCCTTACACATACGCACACACCGGTCCTCGCTTCTAATGGGTAAATGTGAAATCACGGGCCTCATGGAACGCTCCTGTGTCTGAGTGGGTCGCCTCCCATCATCAACATCATCATCATCACGTGGCTGGCAACCATGTGCAGACAAGTGCTTTATATCGTGTGTTCCGAATCACAGGGCTTCTTACTTTTTATTTTTGGAAAAAAAACTAGGAAATGATCGTGACGACTACCGCGATAGGAGTAGTGCATTCTGATCCTTAACTCTTTCACGACTGGTACCCCAACGTTCAGCTTGACATAAAAAGAAACTGAAGGACTAACTGAGAACAACGGCAAAAGGATCCAGGGGAGAACGAGCCTTGAGGGGGTTACTTTCACTTTCGGTTACGTTAGAACACGAAACATGGAAGCGAAAAACCCATATCCTTACAAACCGGCGCCACACCATTGCCGTGAGGGGATGCCGTCTAGAATGGATATACTTTTCTTTTATACCTCTCCTGCCCTCTAGCTATGCTATTATGGGCACTGTGAAAAGTGCGAACGGGAGTAGAGCATGATGGAGAGATGATAAATTTTGATTGAAAGTAGTATTTTTTAACAATAAGTATCTCAACAGAAAAAAAGAAAAAATGTTTAGGAATTCTTAATCCTAATCCTTATTTAATTAAACCGTGTCGTATGAATTGAAAAACAACTTGAAAAACTTGTTTTGTATACCGACATCCGAATAGCAGTAAACGAACTTAACAATAAAAATGTCACAAACAAATGCTCCAACACTCCCGCTTTCCTATCTGTCTCGCTTTATCTCTGAATACTACTGGTTTTAGGCTCCCCGGTATACTTTATGTATCTCTCCTTCTCTCTCCCTCTTTCTGCGAGAGAACGCGTTCCTGAACCGCGCACAGAATATTGATTTTCTTTATCCTGCAACTTTTGCTTCAATAGAGAAAACGATGGGCAGCGGTTTCCTGGGCTCCCCACCATCCATTGCGTTCGTTCGCTCGCCCTGTATTCGATGTTACTGAGGGGAGTAAGGGAAAATGAGGGGTCCGTAAGGACGACAAAACCCCGGAAGAATGTTTTCGTGACAAGGAATCTTCATTTCACTTTCTACAGCACAAGTAGATGGGCTACTGACTGGCGGGCCTGGCGGAAGCCCGCGTGCGCACACATAGCACTGCGCAAGGCATATAATACACCATTTCCTTATACACAACACAACTACTTTGGCAAGAGAGGAGCATTTCCTTGGGTTCCTCCTTCTTTTCGGAAGCAAACGAACCGCCGCAAGAGCGAGTGAGAAGGATAGCGAATGCTCTGCAAGCAGCAAAATGAGAAGCAGAGCCCGACCATGGAGCCGCCTGGTGGGTCACACCGCCAAGAAGCAATAGAAAGCGCTACCACAATTCGGTCTCGCCACGGATGGTGGAGCATTTAGAGAACAGCGTTCGGTAACAAGTTTCCCGGGGGAAATTCGCACTGCGTGGGAACGGGCCATTGGAAAAATCGGATCGAACCAATGATAAAAAAAAATCCAAACAAAGAGAATTTCATCTATAGGCACGACTCGTATAAATGACAAGCAGCAGAGAACTTATTTGTTAGAAGCTAACATCAAGTGTTTGCACTGAAACGTTGTCTATGCATTTCCGTATTGAGATAGATTCTCTTGGATGACATTAAACGTTAATGAGAATTTTACCCAAATAAATTTTAAACTTTATACTACCTCTTACGATGATTGTATCTTCGTTTCACAGTTCAACAGGTAGACGCGCTTTTCCATTTGATTGAACGAGACCAGCTGATGACTTCTCTCTCGTGATGGCATGGAAGAAGCGGTTTGGGATTTGGGATGTGCGATATGCTGATGCTGATGCTGGGAGGGGGTGGATACTGCCCTCGCAAGTACAGCAGAACAGGCGGCCACCGTAACAGCGTGAAGAATGAACGCGGGGGGGTGGGATGGATCGGGATGGTAGGTAGATGATGAGACGATTCCAAGCTTGAGACGCCAAACAGACGACCGCCAGACGGTGGTCTGTTCTCCAAGGCTGTTCCAAGGAGGTAGGTCCGGAAAAAGGTGCCCTCATACCTTCCTTCTTTTAGCTCACCCACTCGCACGTGTGTGGGTGTGTTTGTGCGGGTGGAGATGGGAGTTGAGCTGAGGAGGAATGAGGGACACGAAACACGCGTACCATATCCCCACGCCGCCGGTTGACGCGAGGCTGTCCCAAGGTCACAATACAAGTGCGGTTTCGTAGGCACAACGGCGGCGGCGACTCGAGGTTTAGGATCGATTGAAGACGAAACGAGCGAAGGACGGGGAAGGACGAAGAAAAAGGTTTCACAAACCCGGTAGCAGGGAGGGGAGGAGGATTGTGGGTGGTACGAGCACATCATCCATTCCTCCTCGCCACCAAAATCCCAGCCCCTCTGTTTCTCCAAGGGCGAGCCACAGGATTTACGCGCGCTCCTTGCCAGACGTTCCCCTTCCCCCTTGGAGCTATGGCGTGAGGTGCAGCTACCACCACCAGCCCGCCTAATCCAAGTGAAAATCCAAAGAGCGAACAAACGACAAAAGAATCAGCTCCTTTGCCTTGTTCACCGACATACCGGTAAGTAGGTGGCGTTTCCTTTACATTTAAATATATACACCCACAACGCAGACACACCTAGAATAGACTGGGAATTCAACCTTGAGTCTGAGATCAACCGAAATCACACTTTCTACTCTTACTTTCATTCACGCTCGACCCAAAAACGGACTTGCAGGAATTTCCATGAGAGCGATTGGACCGTTTTTGGGCTTAATTCTACCCTTCCGAAAACACAGTGACGTCAACGTATCCGCGTATTCAAGTCATTGTGCGTACTTTTAGGTGACGCGAGCTTCTCAACTGATGACCTTTTGCAATTCGACATTCGGTTACCATCAACATATTATTGTCGCGATTGTGTAATACCGTTTATTGGAAACGAAAAACCAACCTTCTTAACAAGTCATACAATCCACAAGTACTCCTGACACCTGTCGTCTGTCATTAGAAAAGGTTCAGACGAGCGACTATGCTCTCCATGATACAGTTCCGATCTGCACGTGTCACGTACTGACATTGAACCGGAATGACAGTTCTCTGACGTAACCCAAAAACTCACAAAACCACTTTTCCACGAAGGAGGCCTAGCTACCATCAGCTGTTCCATACATACACGGAAGCTCGAGAATTGAAAGTGAAATTGCGAACCAAACAGAGCGTCGTGTCCATAACAAATCGATCGTCTCGTGGTGCGGGGCAACAACGCAGCAGCCCAACCATGGTGGGTGGTTTAGTCGTACTAGCAGCACATCCTAGTTTGATTCGTCCGTACCTGCAGCAACGTCGCTGTCCTGCTACCGGCATCAAGCAGCCAGCCAGGCAATGGAGGTTTGCTAGACATCCCTCTTGCCTGTAGTACTACGGCGAAAGCCTTACTATGCGCATTACAGAGTGCGTACGCCGTAGTAGCGTGAGAGTGCTGGACACCACACGTCGGTCAGTTACGTACGGATGCGAAATTTTCCAACAAAACGCTCCCACGCACCCATCAATCTGCATCCATCCGTAACCATGAGGAGGGGGCTACATCTGGGATGAGGATTCAGACCGGGGCGTTGAGGATCTACTACTCGTACGCGCCATGACATCGATAGTTAGAATCCGGCGGCTAGTATCGGTCAAATTCAAGTGAACTGACGCGTTTGCAATAGAAGGTGAACGTCGCGCGTTCGTCTCGTTTGTGTGCAGGCCCGGTTCATCAATCTCGAGCGGTACACGGCACAACCGGTGTTTTCCCGGAACTTTAGTGGAAGTCCAAGTATCTGTGGTAGTAGTGGTAGTAGTTGAAAGAGTATTAGCGTTTGCTACTGTTGTCAAATCGTGAAAACCACGTGTTTTTGTTTACATAAGGTGAGTAACGAGTTACAAAGCACAACAAGTGGGTGCGCTGTCGCCTTCCAGTGAACTCTGTACCTAAGTTGTAGAGCTTTATCACATTACATCACACTTTCCGAGTTAGTTGATCAGCATTCGACATGAGCAGAGTTGTCATTTCAATCAATAGAAGCTAACTTCCAAGGTAAAGGAAGATAGTAAACAACATAAACGAAACAGCCTACCTACGTTTCCAAACGAAATATTCGAAAACAAACATTAAGCGAGCATCACACGTTGACAAATCGCCGCCAAATCGAACCGCAAACCGTTTGAAGAAAAACCTCACCCCCTCAAAAAAAAAAAGAAAAACAACAAAAGCACGCGGTAGTTACACGTCAAAGGCCTTGTTGAGCCGCGGTGCTCGCATAACATCGCCCGGCATCAGGCAGTACACCACGTGCGTTTGGTATCCCGCTTGGTGTTCTGCCGCACATCTGTCTTTGTGTGTGGTTGTGGTGTTTGTTATACATAAAATCGCACGAACCGTCTGGTACATTATCGTAGCGACTGAGAGGCCTGCTCAGGCGGAGAAGAAGGTCTCCGTCGGGAGGGGTGGGATGGGGGCAAGGTCGAATGAATTTCTCCTGGCAGCACTCGTCGATACACGCGATACAGGCCGGCCGGCCAGACGGCAGCCAAACGATACCGATGGTGCATGAGGTACGACCAAAACGGGGTGTCGACGACGGCGACATGCGGCTACCGACCATCAGAGACCAAAGAGAGATCTCGACCAACCGAGGAGACAGACGAATAAACCATCCAAACACACCAACTCATCACCACCACCACGCCACCATCGTCAACACAGCATCATCACCATGTGAACCAAATACATCTCCCAGAGCGTTGTCAAGGCAGGCCGTGGCGGCGGGAGCAGTGCACGACGGAGCACTTGTTTAAAAAGAAAAGAAAAACCAACAACCACAACAACAAGAAGGGAAACCAAGAAGTGTAAAAGCGAAGAGAAGAGAGGCCTTCTCGCTCGCTACCGCTGCCGCAAAAGCATTCTAATTCCTCAAGCCAATCCCTTCTTCCGCATGCAGGCGGCCGCCAGCCCTCTACGACCCCCCTTTTACCCCTTGGTTATCGTGCTGCTTGCTTCGCACGCCTCCTTCCCCCCTTTTTGATCCAGCCAACATCGCACCACCGCCATTCTGGGACGGGGGGGCTCGGCGACGGTCCGATTGCTCGCGCGAGTCCACCATCCGTACCACCCCCCCCCCCCCCTCTCATCCACCTTTCTTCGCGTATTCTCACGATGCTCGATTTGTGTGCCGATGGGTCGGGGGCTGGGTGGGCAGTAGTGCCCCTCTCCCTTACCAGCGCCAGGCTTCTGGCCCCAGTGTTTTCGCCACTTGCTTGAGTATTGTATTCTTTTTGTTCCCTTCTTTTCACCATCACTCCCCCCACCCCCTGTTACTCACGTGACCCATGGAGTGACGCGCTACTGATCGGAGAAGCATACACGGTCGGTTAATGGCGATGAAGAGTCGCGTTTGTTGTGTGTTCACGCGGTTAAAGCCTCGCTATCTAGGTCAGTGTCAAGGTCGGATTGGGCATCTCGCTATGTGAGCGGTGGTGGTGGTGATGGTTGAAGCGGCGTGGAAAGATCGACCCCGGCATCGCAAACCGTCGCACTGCGATACCCAAACGAAATCCCAATCCCAGCCAGCGACTAACTCGTACCAGCAACATTCAATTTACGCGCTAACGAGTGGTGATCGAAACAAACACAACTCGGGGGATGAAGGTGAGTGTTTTAAGTGATCAATGCTGTCGTACCTTTTAAGGTGTAATCTTAAGATCGAATCCTTAGAGATTATTATGATGCTGTTGGTTTGGATTTTCGACTCTCGGGAAGGAACTTCAAAAAAAGGTCTTTAAAAATGTCCATAACTGCTGTCAATGTCTGATAAGAAAGAGGATGACAATACGAATCCAACACCAAGACCTAAGGAGCAATGGTATCATGAACTTTCGAAGAACCTATGCCCGTGAGATTCTTGTATCTAGTCGTATTTGATACTAAAGTATCAGGATAACAAAACATCACCATGATTCTAAAAAGGTGCTCAGAGGAACTAACAATTTACTCCCCTATCCCATCCCTACATTATCTGCCGCAGATAGCTGGAATCTACACTTTGTACTTGTCCCAGATTTCTCATAGGAACTCTAGGAAACAAAACATTGTGCTATCTGTAAGCTTAAACAGTAAACCAATCGTTCCACGTTAACTTTGATTGCTACTTGCAAGTCTGCAACACAAAGACCGTCGCTTATTGTATCTTTGAATCAGAAAATTAAGTAAAATGTACAATTGTTGTATACTACTATCCGAACGGAAGAGTTCATTGACAAAAAAAAAATCCCTGTTTACGGCCTTGAGTTCAGTAACAATATCAGAAAACTGTTAATCTAAACAACCTACCTGATGGGGTGATGGTGCTGGTTGCGGAGGTTGCGGTGATGGACTCGGACCGCCACCATGCTGCTGCGGCCCAGGCGGTGGCTGCTGTCCAGGGCTTTGCGGTGGTCCGTGCGGTGACGGCGGTAAGTGTCCCGGGCCTGGCCCTGGACTAGCAGCCGGCGATGGCCACGACCGTACCGGTTCGTACTATAACGAGAAAGAAAAAGAAGATCGCAACGGGAAAAAAAGGAATTAGTGAGTGCACAAAATTCAATTGCCACGTCAAAACACGAAAAACCAACAACCAAGTGTTCGCCGTACATTCACGGGGGCACGGATGTTTTTTTTTTCGTACCTTCACCGATCACCGAAACCGATTGACCGAATAGGACGCGTAAGTGCATAAGCCGGATAAACTAAACAAATGTCAATTGTGACAGGATAAAACGGTTGATCGAAGGGCACACTAACAACCAAAACGGGGAATGTTATGCGTGAAACGAGAGATTGCAAATCCCAAGATAAATACAGCATCGATTGCTGCCGATAGTTGAATGCTTAATTCGTGACTCAAAATGGATGATGAAAAAAAGAGCGATTCGTGTGCTTCACCTCCATCCGCGGTGGCATTAACAATTCATGGCAGAATATGAACAATACGAAACACGCCGGAGTGCGCCACTGGAGGAAGATAGTTTAAAATAGTTTAAAAAATTCATTCATGTTCTAACATGCCACGGGTCTGAATTTGCATGACACAATTAGTTCGCAATCCAACATAGCGGCACAAGCACAAACACATCCCAATACAGTCGTCGTCCCTGTACGTTCAGATACTGGTCACGGGCGGATGGAACATCGCCAGCAGGAAGAGCAGATGATGCGCCACCACCAAAGAGGCTTATGCCGGTCACGAATAAAAGGGACGAGGTTTTTGGGTCGAAGCCGTCGTCGTCGTCGTCGTTGTCCTACTCCTCTGTCATCCATCCTTCCCTCGTCGTCCATCTTCATTAGGTACTGATACCGGCCAGCTGGCTAGAGTTCGTGCCAGGCGCGCGACGGAGAATGAGTTGCTATAAAATACGCATTTCTCGCCGCACCTCTTCCTCTCTGGCAGCGTCGTGTCGGATGTGATAGTCGTCCTTCGGAAGGTCGACGACCAGAGCATACCGGCACCTTTCAGCGCTTTCTCCCCCTCCCTGTGAGTTGGTTGATCCACTTTTCACTCCCCAAACAACGCACGTATCGGTGGTGGTGGTGGCAGCAGAACATTGCACGACAGACAGAAAGTAAAAGAGTGAACACTATGGCCGCTAGTGGATTGGGGAATGGTCGGTGCGACGGCCTAAGCTTCGATGATTTGCCGCACAGCTCGAAACGCCAACCAACCACACACAGCTTCGGAGGGTGGTCGAGAGGAAACCAGGGATATATATGTTGGTATTGGCTGCGACCGACCGAAAGCTCGACCGCATTTCCATCACATCCTGCCGTACCGGAACGCACACACTTCAAGGACACGGGGGAAAGTCGGGAGGAGGAGGAGGAGGCGGAAGGAACTGGCGAAGTTGGTTTTCGCGAAAAAAAAGAGCGAAGCCACAAGTGCGCTATTTCGCTAGTTGGAGCGCGCAACTGGCGCGACGATTGAACTCAGCTGTTCGAGTTGAGTGTTCGGGGAAACAGAGAAGCTGTAGTAGCTGGAGGAACTTGTAGAGGAGCCGGTGCAGGACAAGTTATCTGGCCTTGCTCGTTAAATTGAACGTGGAATTGGGGAGTGGAAAGTGGACCAAGCCTGCCTGAGCACCCTGAAACCTTTACCTTTATCATTGTACACCGAATAATGTGAAAGAGTCTGTGGGCGCCATCAGTTACAGAGTATCACTTATCAACTATACGCACAACGGCGTGCACTCTTACCTGATGCGGCGGATACGGTGTTCGATGGTTGCCGGCAGGACCGCCGGGAGGATTCGGAGGATAGCCTCGCTGCTGCTGCGGCTGGTAAGGAGTATACTGCGTATTGGCTGGTGGACCACCACCCTGTGACGTAGGGGGCGCTGGTGGTGGCTGCTGGTTTCCACCTACGGCTGCCGACGGTCCACCCTGTGACGGTGGCGGCCCTTGCGCCGGTGGACCGCCGGCAGCCCCCGGCGCTTGCGGCGGTGGAGGCTGCGCCGATCCAGGTGGTGGAGGACCGCCACCGGCCTGGGGCGGTGGTGGATAGCTACCCGGCGGTTGACCACCCGGTGGACCCGGTGGCGGATAAGGCGACTGTCCTCGGCCGGTATTACCCTGAAACATGGAGAGCAAAGCACGTGGATAGGTGGGTGTGAGTTTTCAGACATTTAACATGTATTTAGAAGATAGATTTACACCAGAGTGTCACAGGATATGAATAGATAGGATAGAATTGAGTGGCGTTCAACGCCAAGTGTTTCACTCTAGGAAAGAGAACGTCTGGTCAGACGATGGCGCTCAAGAATCCATAAAGCATAAAGCAGCATAAATTCTTTGCCACATTTCATCTGGCGTGGGCTTACTTGTACGCTTATAAATCTTTGAAAGAAGAGTTCCAAAAGCCTGCAAACACTTTGCTGGAAGTGAGCTCAAACATTGACGAACGCACGCACACCGGCCGGCCGGTTAATCTTCTCCAAACAATTTCCCCTCGAACCCAACCCAACGTTGGTGGAGGTGGAGAGCTGTTCAGTAATGCACGGAAGCTCGCAATATCGAGGGCTCCTCAAGTACCCATCATCACAAATGTGTTGATGTCGGTCGTAGCATGACCGGTGGTGTATCCGAAAATGGTACACTCAATACGGATTACAACATTGTCGCCAAGTGTTCACAGTACTTGACGGTATTATATACGTGCTCCAAACGATCTCCTGCCGAACTGTATTTCTGTAGAGAGATGTCTCGCGAAAAAGGAATTCTGACCCCCCACCAACACCAGCTGCATTTGGGCGAATTCGCGGACCAGTTGAAGTGATCGTTTTGTGACATCGCTGATCTAAAGCATGAATCGCCACAAGCCCCAAAGCATGCAAGTGCTGGTGGATCAGGATAAGTAGATAAGTGGTCTATACTGCATATCCAGCATCAGAGCCTTGCCACAGATGCAATATAGAGAGAGAAAGCACAAAACACCATCGCCGTACCGCATTCATATCGCACCAAATTCCGGTCTAGCAAAAGTCTCAGTACAAGGCATTCGAATCAAATCCTCACGAACAATAGAAGGATATAGTACCGGGGTCTGAATCGGAAGGTGTGCGGAGGAAATAGGACGCATGAAATACCATCACTCTCTATTCGGAGCTTGTCGAACCACCCTCGGAGTTGGTAAATGCTCCGCGTTCGTCCATTTGCGTCACCGTCAAAGGCTCTTCTCTCTCGCTCGATCGGCTTAAAACGCTGACTCTGGCGCAATTGTGAAGCCGGTCCAGCGAGAGAGAGAGAGAGTGAGAGGTGTCCTGGAGGGTGGGAATGATACACACTCACACCCACACCCTTAAATCGTTGCGCCAATCACGCCCACATGAGCCAACCGGCATACGGTGCTGTGGTCGTCGTTTGCTGGCGCTCACTCGTGCGCTGCTGACTGTGCAATCCCCTCTGGTGCGTAGTTTGACTTCCAGCAAGCATTCCTGGCACGGGAGCGCTCGATAGCTAGCTGGTACACAGGACTGGCAACATTTTAGCCGCAAAGCTCCGCCCAGCTTTAGCCCGGAACGGAACAACAAAATGGCTGACGCGTGTACTAGTAGAGTCCAGTCCAAGCGAGTGCGACGGAAACACAAAGAGAAAGAGAGAGAGAGCGGGAGTCAGAGAGAGAGAGCCAGCAAGAGCGAGCATAAGAGAGCGATCCTGACATGGTGCTGGTAGTGTATACGGAGCGCGCTACTCCGATTGGATGAAACGCTCAGCACGGAAAAGTATCGATTTTTCCCTCGACATTCCTTCCCCCAAGTGGTAGTATCCTGGAGCTTATCCCATCCTCATTACCGCGACAATCCTGCCCAGTTCCGAAGCAGAAGCAGAGAAGTTCGTTAATGCCTTGAGGGAGGGTATGCGCTGTGCGTAGGTACGTGGCACGGTGTGCTTGCGTTTGCGTGACCTCCCGTGGCGGTGGAACGCTGTAGCAGAGAGTGCTGCTGCTGCTGTTGCTGCTGCTACCCTAAAAGCGGACAACAGGATGGCAAGGATATGCGAACAGCAATTTAACTCAGTCTCTTCGTGAGTTACTGCTCTTGCTTGGTGCTGTTCTGTTACTGCTGGAGTCACCTGATAAATGACCCTCATTCGTCTCGATTGAGGTCCTATAGGGGGGCGCTACGGGGGCTGTTGCTGGTGGACGTATTAAGGAAAGGATGGCTGTATTCTGTTCTTTATCGGTCCAGATTTTATTATTCTAGACATCCTTTCTGCGCTACCTCTATTGACTAAGCCCCGGACGTAGCAGTTTCAAAGAGAAGCAACAAAAAAGGAGAATATTCACACTCTGGGACATACACAATTAATAGAGTTCGTGGAGAGTTTTCATGTCTCTGGACCGCGAGGGAGGGGTTGAGTATGTCTCTGTCTGTCTATTGACTTTATTTCCTATTGACTCCTATTCCTACTGGGAATGTGTCTCTTGCTATTGACGAATCTCCTCGGCGACATGCTTGTGTGGAGCAACAACTAGGTACACATTGTCTCCAACGTTGCCTCCACACCGCGAATGGTGCAAAATGGCAATTGGCGCTTCCAGTGGACCGGAAAGTGTTCCATCAAAGATCAGACACGACTCCAACCAATGCGCACACACAAATACACCACGGATAAGGATAGCTAAGGCGTATAGAATTGGATTTTCATTTCATGGAAATCGACCAGATAAAGGGTTTGGGACTGCCTTCTCTTGGACACTGGGATCTTTCAGTGCAGAACTTCCTCGATACTGGAATAGAAGTTCAGTGCTACTCCCCACTCACCCACTCACTCCTATGTCGTTTCTCCCTTCTTCTAGACCATCAGCATATCCAAAGGACGACGCTAACGTCGAACCTTACAACGGAAGGATGATATTCAGCAAAACAGAGCAAAGCATTGTCGGGGGTCGGAGGGATGGAGATTCGAGGATTCCGTGCTCGCATCTCGAAAGCGAAGGAAAGCGAAACGGCACGTGTACCACACCTCTCCACCTCCTTCCTCCTATGCGCTGCTGTTCGTTTCCATCGTTTTTCTTTGTCGACCACGATCCACAGACACTCCCGGCGGGCTGTATGTGTTCCGTCTCGTCCACCGGGCAGTACACAGTCGCGCGTGTATTGCTGAATAGGAGAGTTGGATAAAAGTCGATTGCTGGTCGGTCGGTGAAGGGAAGTGTGCCACAGCTAGAGAGAGAAAGAGATTGGTGCACATGCGCATCACTACCAATGAGCAGTCCCTGCTTCTCTCTCTCTCTCTCTCTCTCTCTTTATCTGAGCGTATCTCCAACTAATGGATCCATCTCGGTCGGTCATCCACACAGCCCACCATCAGCGCCACCTTTTGCAGGACGATTCTCGGGGCCGCAGGGGCAACAAAAGCTGGAGGCTTGTGGGAGTCGATGTCGCCACGTGAACTCTCCTCTGTATCCTTGCTCTTCACCTCCACCACCGGCATACCAACCGCCCCCCGGTATCCGTTTGTCTCCACCAAGCACAAGCAAACACCGCACAAAACCATCCATTCTACTGCGTTATGGGATTTCCACTTGTCCCCTCGAGTTGGTCGTTCGGTCGCGCGCTTGCTCTCTCGTTCGCCGGTTTTCCTCCGTTGCGTTGCGTTGTGTCATTTCGGATTTCACTGGAAACGATCGACGTCGGTCGAGAGTTTAGTACCAAAAAGAGAGAGCGAGAGAGAGAGAGAGCCCGGTTTAGGACCTGTGGATGAGGAGGACAGGATACACCAGCGAGGAGATCAGGCAGGAGGAATCAGATTTCCACGCTAACGCCGCCAGCCAGTGAACCGGAGGAGGTGGTTCACACAAAAACCGGAGGACATCACTCACATACATTGCGCGCTTTGCCATGGTGCGGCGACGTCAGTCCTCCCATCACCATCACCACCACCACCACCATGGCCACCATCCAAATGGAAATGGAAAATGTGCGCCTGGCTGGAAAAACAGACACATCGTCGTCCTGGCCCTGTCCCTGCCCCGGACGTCTCGGCAACGTTGTCGTCGGACGGAGCTGCTACACAACGTCAAAAGCACCCGCTCCCACCTTCCTCTTCTGAGCCCATTTATAACCTTCTGTCGCTTGACAGGGCCTAGGGGGCCCCGGGGGTAGTCCGTGGTGTTTGGTAAGGGATGTAGAGCGTGGCGTAATGGGGACGGTGGTGCTGGTGGTGTTCCACGTGCCGTTCCCTCGCATTCGTTATCCGTTTGGTTCGCCTGCGCTGGCAAGGCAGGCAGCCAGGCAGGACTATTCTCGTTTGCTCGCTCGCTCGCGCTCCCTATGTTCCATGGAGCAATTGGAGCGAGGATGCTCTTTCATCCGGCTCCTACAGCGCACACACTGGGTATCCTTTGCTGCTCAAAGGATATTTTGCTTTGGAGCGGTGCGCGATTGGTCAAAATTGGTTGCCCGTGATTGAAATGGATTCAAAGTAGGATTTTTCGGAGGAATAAAAGAGGGGATAAATTTTCCGACAAAATCATTCATTTAAATAACACAATTTTTAAAGAAATTTGACGTAAAAGATTGTTAAGTAGAAAACTTCTTATGTTAGTTCGGAAGTCGATAATTAACAGACATCATTCTTCCGAAATTCCGTACCATGTTGTGTAAAAAAGTAAACAAAGCACGGAACGTACAAAACAGTCGATTAAACGGTACTCTTAGTATCGATTACTAAGCACACGGGAAGGATTTTGTCCAGCGTGTGACGCTCGCCGGTACCCAGTGTTCCGGGACGTTTTGTCCTCCGAACCCAGTGGTGCTACAGCACCGGTGGCACTTGGTGCTTCAGTCGGCGGTCGCTATGCTGCTGCTGGCTGGCTGGCTGGCTGGTGCTCGGTGCCCTCGGTGCTGCTACTGACTGCCTGCTAGCCAACCGACCGACCGACCGGCCGGCCGGTGTGCTGCTGCTGGTGCTGGTTTGGCACACCAGCGCCATGATGAAATAATGTGAAGCTCACAGAGCAGCACCGCACCGAGAGGGACACCAGCCAGAGCACAGAGCACACCACACCACACCACACAGCACATTTAACGTGAACACACGGCACCGGCACCACCACCCCAACAAGACTCTCCTGGATGTGGTTTTGTGTGACGCTACTGCTGGTGCTACTCTTGCCAGTTGTTGGGCTGGCCGCTGGTTGGTGGGTGGGTGGGTCGGTTCTCGGTATTGGAATCCTCTGGCGCTGGCTCTCCTCATCCTCGGGCCCCATGTTCTTCACCTTCGTCGTCGCCGTTACCAACTTTGCTGATGGGTTAGTATTTTATGCTTGGCTCCTCCGTGTGTCCTTTTCGTCCTTTCTCTCTCTATCTGTCTGTCGGTCTCTCTCTCTATCTCTCTTTGTTCTCTCTCTGTGTGTACAAAGCATTATCCCGTCCACTAGAGCACACAACACTCTCGTCCTTCCTTGGTGAACTTCCTTTCCTCCTCCATCTCAACTTCCTTCTTCTACAGATTGCGCCAAACGCTCTGAAACGTACAGTTGTCAGTAACAAAATTCCAAGCACTCTCTGTGCTCGGTTTGGCCAGCTAGTCCAACTGTTCGGACCAGCCACAGGACGGAGCCGGAGACCGCGCGCTCACAGAAGCATCGACAAGAAGAAGGAATCTACCGAGGGCCGCCAGTGCCGTGAGCACTATCTGCAGCAGCAGCACCGTACTCTCCTCGTCCCGTTTTTCTCGCCTGCTCGGTCGAAATAGGTTTTGCACCATCCGTTTCCGCTCTGATTTCGGTGTGCGATTGCGGTGTATGGTGTGGGGCGACGGTGGCAACACGAATGTTGATTCCACTGGCAACTCGAGCTCCCACCTATTACCTATTCTACAACCAATGGCCTCTGGTCTGGTCTGGTGTGGTGCTGAGCGATAGCAGGAACCACAGAACCCCCAGAGCAGCACCGAGCATCGACGAGACGAGAGACTAGAAACGATCCATCTCCCCATCACCGTCGTCTCATTTTGCGCCTTAATTTTTCCTATGCCAATGGCAGACCTCGTACAGGACCGGCGCCGTGGTGGTCGGTCTCCGGGTCGCCAAAGAGCCGGAAAAGCTCGATGAACAGTCCCGGCACTTCTCCTGCATTGGAACGTCACCCGTGAACGTCCTACGATACCGCACCATGGACCATGGAAAGTCCAGGCGCTCGAGAGTCTTCCGCCGACACACTTTAGGGATAGGCGTAGTCCTACTCGTCGCCGCCAACGTCATCCTGGGAGAGGGCTACTTCGGCAAACGAAAACTTTGCCATCCAATTTTCCGTCCAATCCGGGAGGATGACACATTTTGCGGTGGTCGAGTGGAGCATTAGAGAGAAGGAACGCTCACGATAAACTTGTCCGCACACATTCACTGTGCTGGCCGGTCGGTCGGTCAACTCTGGTCTGTGTTAAAACTTGACTTCGAAGCTGCTGCTGCTGCTCCGGCTCTCGATCATCATCATAATGGTGTTTTGTTCGGTTCGGAGTCAGATCAAGCAAGCAACTTCTCTCCGCTACCACCGCCGCCGCCGCCGCTGGGGGAACAGAACAGAAGTCAGCCGAGTTCGGACAGTTGTGGGACAAATTCTAAATCGCAGACACGTCTCCTGATGCCAATGACACGCGTTGCCTCGGCGATTGTGACTCGTGATGATGATGATGACACTTGGGATGGAAAAGTTCTGGTCTACTGGACCGATGGTGCGCTAATGAACCGTCTAGCGTGAGGTGTTCCCCTCTTATGTGCTCGTTAAAGATTACACACAAACACGCGCCTAGGCGTGTCTATTTGTCATTTTCATTAAATCATCATCTGTGGAAATTCGAATGCAACCGAGGGTCTACCCCGTGAGTCACCGCATTCTTTCATTTAGCGAGCTTTTGCATGTTTTGCGTTAGAATGTACCAAAGAATATGAAATCAATTTTTTCCTATCTTTTGAGGTGAAACTGGTGGAAGTAATTGTTAGGCACAGTCGGCTCTTCCTGCAACAACAGACACTTGTACACAGCCGGACACCATGTATGTCCACCTCCCTTTCTTCCATTGCAAAAAAAAGGGGTGCTCGGAGAAATGTAATTCAATCTGGCCACTGTTGCCCGCCCGCCGGCGGTGTGCAGAGTTAGTGGCCATGAAGTGAACAGAGAGAAGCATACGGGAGGTAAAAGTACAATTCGTTGTGGCTCTCCTTTCCATTGTGCCTTTCTGATGCCACGGTACACAGCGAGCTACTTCGCATTCCGAAAGTACACTCACTGGCGACTACCAGAGCAGGGCCGTAGCGCGATGTGATACACAACACATCCAGAGCCAGGAAAAGGGCAGATTGGTGCGAAAGCCAGACATGGAATGGAATCCTCGACACTTTACAACATACCTTCCAACTTCTCCTGGTGTCCTGCGTGATTGGTTATCAAAAAAAGAAGATAACAACAAACGGGTACTGCGATTGATTTTCAGTTATTGTACTAAAAGCACCGCACCATATGGCCATTTGCTCTTCTTGGTGTAAGGTGAGCATTTCAGAACATTCGGCACTTTATAACGGATCAATCCAGCGCCTCTTGCAGCAGAATGCAACTGGTTCTGAAGCCCGCGAAGGGGGTCCGGATGTCGAGACAATGATCAAGTGGACAATCAGTCAGAAACACAAATTCCGGTAAATCACAAACACTCCCCCTGGGTGGCAGAAGAGCTTTTCGGAGTTGTGTACCACGCTATATCCAAGGCACGTCGTGCGAGAAGAGACAAACGTCGGCGTCAGAACAGCCACGCAAAAAGACAGTAAACGTGCCACGTGCAGTAACCGCTACGCTACTGGTGTTGACTCCATATGCCGCGGGGGGTTTACTGCAGAAAACAACATAAAAACGTTGTCCCGGTGCGACCGGTTTATGCTACCGTTGCCGCCGGAAGTTATGAGATGCTGTGCGGAAGGAAGACCGGATTTTCATCCGGCTCAACCACATCCCAACCGGCATTTGACCAACCAGTGTCAGTGGTGGTGGTGGTGTTTGGTAGTCGTCGCGGTGTTGTTGCCCTGCAGTGGAACGCCGTTTTTTATCCCTTCTCTCGCACCACAATACCAGACGCGTTGGTAATGAAGTTGCGACAGCGTGAAGAGCGACAAATCAAGCCATCGGTCTTCTACTAAGCGATGTGGAGCGTTCATGTCATGTTTGTAGCTTTCTGTAACACTGTTATCTTTAGATTTAATGTGTAAAAAAAATGCATGGAAAGGTGCAACGAAATTTAAAAATATAAACTTTACCCGCCAATCAATTTCGTAGTCGAACTTTTTAGTCGAAGTATTTAGGGTAAGGGTGTGTGCACTTCGAGAAACCGCAAGGAGGCCAAAAACATTCGTTAAGATACATTCAATTGTGAGTATTATCAAGGACACTCTCAATGAGGCTACTTCATGCAAATGTTCTGCTTTGGTTTCTCAGTGTACAGCGCGATACGGGCAAAAAGGCGCAGCACAGACAATCAGCGGATTTCAGACAATCCTTGCCACACAAACACACATACACACGAAAAGAGGGAAAATTTCGGGGAATTTTCTGGGCCTGTTGAGAAGCAGAAGAACACAAGTATAAGATTTTTTAACTTTATTGCCTTCGGCGAGTTCACCGCCTAGCATTGACGTTAAGCCAGCGAAGTTTTAAAAATTCCGTGCACCTTACGTGCCTTCTAACTCGCTTCTGCCGCCGCGAGCACCCAACTCTCTCACGCTCTCACCAGCTCGGCGCTCGGGAGAGTCACAATGCTCGCTCTCTCCCCTCTTGGTGGCACTCAGGCCGCGGCCTACACTCCCAACTCCCGCTGGCGTTAATCATTCTTAACATTCTCCCCCCCAGTGCAGTGCGCAAGGCGCACTTCACTCCTATTCCAGCGGGCCTACTTCTTCTAACTCCCCTACTCCTCATTCACGCTTGGTGTTACATCCAGAATCGCAATTTTTGTGGCTGGTCGTTCTAACAATCCGCTGTTCGTATGTACAACTACCCGTCGAACCTGGCCGTCACTGGCGCGCATCGCCTCCACAATTCTACCCATGGGCCAGCAATTTCTCGGGTGATTGTCGTCCGCGATAAGAGCTAGATCTCCCACTTCGATCGGCTTGATCGGTTGATGCCATTTCGTTCTCTTGGTGAGGGTGGGCAGGTACTCCGCAACCCACTTCTTCCAGAATTGGTCCGCAACACGTTGTGACATCTTCCAGGACTTCTTGACTGCGGTAGGTGAGTCGTCGAAGGCTACCGGCGGTTTACTTCCATTCGAGGAGCCCAGCAGCAGATGATTGGGCGTCAGCACCGGCTCGGAGTCGGATTCCAGTGCTAGATAAGTAAGAGGCCTGGAATTGAGAATAAATTCGATTTCTATTAAGCTGGATCGTAGAATCTCGTCGGACGGGAGGTTGGGCAGCCGAAGTCTCTTCAGAACTTTCTTCACTGACTGCACGAGGCGTTCCCAACAGCCACCAAAGTGAGGTGCTGCCGGGGGGTTGAACTTCCAGGTCGTATCAGGTCCAACGAAAGCGTTCATAAGCATATTCTCGTTCACATTTTTCAGCTCGTCTCGAAGTTCTCTGCTCGCACCGATAAAGTTGGTGCCCCTGTCACTTATGATCTCCACGGGTGCGCCTCTTCTGGCGATAAAGCTGCGCAGGGCAAGAATGCATGAATCGGTGGTCAACGAGTGAGCAAGTTCTATGTGGATTGCTCTTATCGTCAAGCAAGTGAACAAGACACCCCACCGCTTTTCGGAGCGCCTGCCAATGGATACCATAATGGGACCAAAGTAGTCCACTCCAGTATAGGAAAACGGTCTTTGAAACGCAGCCAGTCGTGATGGGGGGTGGTTCGCCATGGCTGGAGTTTGCGGCATGGCTTGATCCACCTTGCAACGCTGACAGTTACGTCGTACTTGATTGTATTCTACGCGAAGCCTGGGGATGTAATATTTTTGTCGCAGTTCATTCATCACCGTCTGATGGTTCTGGTGACGATATTTTCCATGGTAGTACGCAATAATTAGACGTGTCACGTATTGTTTCCGCGGAAGCAAGATCGGGCGCTTTGTCGTTTCGTCGGCCCATTCGCACGAACCGATTCGGCCTTGTAGTCGTAACACCCCGCTGCCGTCGATGATAGGGTTAAGCTGGTGTAAAGCGCTACTCTTCGGCAGGGTTCGTTTCCACGGTTTCTTCGCTGTTTCTCCGGACTGGTCCTCGCGTAGGATCTGAATCTCGGCACTGTATGCCTGTCGTTGAACCATTTTGTATATGGTGTCCTCGCCGCGTTTCAGCTCTTCCTGCGTTAGCGGGCCTAGTTCGGCAGCTTCCCCTTTCGCACGTTTCTGAAGGTTTGCGATGTATCGATGGACGTACGCGACTGTCCTCCATAGTTTGCGCCAGTTGGAGAAATTTTGGAAACGTACGAGTGGAACTGCAATCGTATGGTGTAGAACACTCTCTCGAATTTCTTCCGTGGTGGTACCCGGGACACTGTCACCGCCTGGCCAGTCGCTTTCCGGTTTCTGCAGGAATTCGGGACCGCTGAACCAACGGGCATTTGGTTGGAAGTCTGGCGAATTCTGCCATTTCGTGCCGTCGTCTGCTACGTTCAACTTAGTTGGCACCCATTTCCACTCACTTTCGGTTGACGATTCGAGTATTTCGCTTACTCTGAATGCTACAAACGTGCTGTACCGTCGATGGTCAGAGCGCAACCAGCATACAACGTCGCGCGAATCCGTCCAGAACACTCGCCTAGAGATGTTGACGCTCAGTGACTGTAATACGCTGTTTGCAAGGCGCATTCCAATAACCGCAGCTTGTAATTCCAGTCGAGGTATCGATAGAAACCTCAGCGGCGCTACCTTTGTCTTCGATCCGACCATTGCACATTCGACGGTTTCGTTTTCCTGGAACCTGAGATACGCGACTGCAGCCATACCTTTCTCGCTCGCGTCGCAGAAAACGTGTAATTCAACAGACGCCCGCACGGAAGTAGCTAGTCGATAGCACCTTGGGACGCTTACTCGTTTTACATCGGGAAGGACGGTAATCCAGCTTCTCCATTTATCTGCGAGCTGATCGGGAACTTCTTCATCCCAACCTATACCGGCGCGCCAAACGTCCTGTAGAAGTACCTTCAGGTACATGAGGAAGTGCCCGATAAGTCCTAACGGGTCGTAAATAGCCATCAACGTACGCAACACTTCTCGTTTCGTTGGCATACGGGATCCAGAAAGCAGGTCGGCGTCGTGTTTCGGTGATAGTCGGAAAGTAAATGTGTCGGAAGTAGTGTTCCACCACATTCCTAGAACCTTCGAGGACGCCTCCGCGCCAAGGTCCAAGTGTTTATCTGACACGTTACATCCATTCAGCTCTGTCGCGACTTTGCTCGAGTTTGATTGCCAGTTTCTAATCTCGAACCCTGCTTGCGCATGAATATATCGAACATCTTTTGCCAATTGTACCGCTTCGTCTTCAGTCTCCACACTAGAGAGCATATCATCGACGTAATGCTCATACTTTATGCAGTGGGCCGCTCTAGGAAATTGTTGGCTAAACCTATCTGCATTGATGTTCTTCACGTAATGGGCGGTGCTCGGAGAGCAGGCTGCTCCGAAGGTCATCACGGTCACTACGTACGTATCCGGTTCCTTTTTGGGGTCTCCACCATTCCACAGAATCATCTGACTGCGTTGATCTTGTGGCCTCATTAATACTTGAAAAAACATTTCACGAATATCTCCGACTATGGCGTACTTGAACTCGCGGAATTTCAGTAGCACTGCAAGTAGCGATGTAAGTTGGTCCGGTCCTGTCAGTAGAAATGAGTTCAACGATACCCCGTTAACCTTCGCTGCAGCATCCATCACCAGTCGAAAGGAACCCGGCTTGTTCGGGTTGGTGACGGGAAATATCGGCAAATACCAATCGCGCGGGAGTCGTTCGTCCTTCTCGTTCTGCGAGAGCTGGCGAATGTACCCTTTGGACATGAGATGGCTCATTTTCTCCCGTACTGCCGACGCTAAAGCTGGATCGCGACTCATCCGTTTTTCCAGGCACTTAAAACGACGCAAGGCCATCGCTCGGTTGTCGGGTAATCGTATCTCGTCGAAACGCCACAACAGGCCACTCTCATACCTGTTACCTTTCAGACTGGTGGTGGTAGACAGAATATTTAGAGCCCTTTCCTCGCTCTTTGATACCGGGTTTACCGGGTTTTTGTATATCCCCAAGGAATCGATTGAAAAGTACTGTTGAACAGTGCGATCCGTTTCTTTATCGTTTTCGACGCTACAGGAACAGATGTGGAAGCTGTGGATTTGATCGCCAGTGGTATCGGGTGACGTTGTGCATGGCCCGTATGCAACCCAACCTAGGGGCGTTTTTGCGGCAACTGGCTCATTAATTTTCCCCTCGACGCATCGCATCGCCTTTCCTAGGTAGCAGTTGTCAATGCCGATCAGTATTTTGGGCGATGTGTTCTGGTAGGGTTGCAGCGGTATTCCAGCCAAGTGTGGATACGTCTTCGCCAAGTTTTGCACCGATAGCGTCTTCAGTGGCAGCGAAAGACTCTGTACGGTGTGCACCTTGGGGAGGCGATATTTCTTTCCTCCACTGTGTGTGCCCGATATTTGGAGGGAAACTCGCACTGAATCGTTTTCCTCCCTTGTTTGGTCGCCCGTCCAGTGCAGGCACAGCGGGTCCGGCGTGCCACAAAGACCCAACTCTTCCACCAAGCTATGTTCGATGAAGGTCGATGAAGAGCCGTCGTCGAGGAAAGCGTGCGTGTCCACTGATTTTCCGCCACCGAACAGGGTCACTGGTACATAACGAAAGAGCACATCTTGGTAGCTTGCCGTGCTGTGCGTGCCGCATACTGCCTTTGCTGCTGGTTGCACGTTGTTATTTGCCTTGTCGTTGTGCAGCAACCGATGATGCAAGAACGTGCATCCGTTCTCTCCGCATTGTTCCTTTCGTTGGCAGGCACTGTTATGTTTTTTCAAGCACTTTCTGCACAGCCGGTGTGTTCGGAGGAGCGTCCACCTGACGTCGACGTTCGCCGCCAAGAACTTTTCACACTTTTCCAAGCTACTACACTGCCCCTGGCACACGCAACAACACGCGGTCACTTTTCTTGGAGCTGCGTCAGTTATGTTGTGCGCATGCACAAACGAGTCACTTTTGGCACCTCTGTTATCATGCGGCCTACGATGTGATGCGTTGTCTGGCGCCGTTCCTGGTAGCGTTACGCTGCTAGCCGCTTCCACTAGCTTGTTCAGCCAGTCTCCAAAATCCAGCATCGTGACATCTTGCAGCGTCTGCCTGTGGTACGCCCAATTGAGACGTATTGTCGGTGGCAGTTTTTCTGTCAGCTCCTGTAGCAGTGTGATGTTGTACAGATAACCGCTTAGGCCCGTCCCTTCTATTGTTGCACAAATATTCTGCACGGCGATGCCATAATCAATTAGCGTGTTGAATTTGTCCGCTCTTGGATTGGGCATTTCGCGGATCTTGTTTATCAATGATTGAATGATACACTCTGGCCTTCCGAATAGTGTTCGGAGCGTTGATATGGCGCCGGCTAAGTTCCGTGGGTGCAATAATCGGCAGCGTACCGCCTCCAACGCCTTTCCCTTCAGGCTTCGCTGTAGCCGCAACAAATTCTCATCATCCGTGTAGCCGCATATTCTGGTCGAACTTTCGAAACTGGCGATAAAGAGAGGCCATTCCTCCGGGTTTCCAGAAAATGAAGGGAGGTCTTTCCCGACGACCTGCCGCGCCGCTATTTGCGCTTGGTGCAAATTCGTGGAAGCCGATTGAGGCCGCGATCCGTTGGCCTGTACTTCCTCGGAAACTCCGTACCGCGCGCGCAGCTGGCTTCTCTCTTGCAAGTGCCTCCGTTCCATCGCCTGCCTCTCTTCCAGGAATTGGAGCTCATGCTGCAGTTCGGCGGAATCCATGCCGTTTTCGAGCGCAACATTGACCGGCTGGGTTGCTGACTTGTCTCTGGGTTCCGAGAACCGTGATTCGAAAACGACCGATCGAAAGACACTTTTCTCGAACACTGTACTTTTCGGCGGGGTCGACGACCTTTCTCCCGGTTCCGGCACCGACGCCCGCGTTCCGGAAGCGACAGATTGCACTACACTTTTCACTGGTTTAGTCTGTTCGTGCAACAACTCAGGCTTAATTCTTCCTGACTTTGGTGTTTCGAACGATTCTTCCGCGCACTTGCAGCAGACCCAGTCTTGCTGCTCTACACTGGAATCAACACCAACACACGCGAAATGGAACCATTTTCCACACTTGTCGCATGCCACCATGCTGTCGTTGTCCGGTTCCGCACACTTTTCGCACGAACTCATGTTCACGATTTCACTTTCACGGATACTAGTCAATAGCAGGAATTTTTAAAAATGTTGAGAAGCAGAAGAACACAAGTATAAGATTTTTTAACTTTATTGCCTTCGGCGAGTTCACCGCCTAGCATTGACGTTAAGCCAGCGAAGTTTTAAAAATTCCGTGCACCTTACGTGCCTTCTAACTCGCTTCTGCCGCCGCGAGCACCCAACTCTCTCACGCTCTCACCAGCTCGGCGCTCGGGAGAGTCACAATGCTCGCTCTCTCCCCTCTTGGTGGCACTCAGGCCGCGGCCTACACTCCCAACTCCCGCTGGCGTTAATCATTCTTAACAGGGCCAATGACCGAAACCCCAGACGTCCGGGCGAGCGGACGAGGGGGAGGAGGCGCATCGGAAACGGGAAGAAACCACGTGGACTCTTTGGTTGATGTAGGTCGAAAACATTTCGCTTTCGATGGCATCAACGAGTAGAGGCAGAGAAAGAGCGCGCGAGAGTGAGAAGAAGAAGAAGAAGAAGGACGGGGAGGGACGGTCCGCTGACAGGAAGCAGGCAGCACAACCGCGGCGACGGCTCCCAGTCTTCTCCTTTTTCGGGTTATCGTGTGCGCATCGCATCCGCCGCTGCTGTTGAGTAGTGGGAGGCAGGCAGAAAGGGCAGAAAGGGCAGAACAAACTGAAAACCTTTTGCAGCGCGTTGTTCATCATGAGGTGGTGGGGGTAGCCATGAGCCACCACCCAATGCTCCATCATTCTGGGAAACCAGCGAAAGGACGACGGATGCTGCCAACGCCTCTGCTCTGCGTATGCAAAACACACGCAAACCAAAACAGTACCGGTAGTAGCAGATACTTGAAGGAAACCACCAGTACATTCCAGTACAAAAGCAAAACAGTGTCAGGGAACTTCTGTTTTGCTGGAATACCGGACGTGTTTCCAACAATTTATACTATACCGTCTATTAATATTCAGCATCGAACGGTGCCGAAGTGGGTATCGGGGTTTGATGATAGCAACCCTCTACCACCGATCGCCATCCACAAACGGGTTGCGTCCTTCAAAAATGCCGGCCCAATCGTCGTACGTCGAGAAGCACTATAAACTGATTGGGCTGCTGGTTAGCAGCAGCGATGTGCATCTCAAGTGCACACACAGATTGCAGTGCCGAAGCGTTGGCTCCCGATAGACGTCATCCGGTATTGTTGACCGTTAAAGAACGAGCAGACCCATCAGATCCCCGTAGATTCGTTCGTTCATTCTCGACTTGCCGCTTATCCGCTTAGTGTAGTAGCCTGGGTGGACCGAGAATGGATGCTCGACAACCACAAATCACCTCTTACGCCCTGGTGTGTGGGTCGGATGGGTATGTAATGTGGTTCCGACACTCACCCTGAACCACAGTGCATTTCACGGCGAACCCATCCTTACGCAGGCATCACCGGACTTAACATTCTTGTTCAAACTGAACCAAGAGCCAGATGAACTCGTCGAGGCATGAGAATAGGTGGCATCATGGTTGAAAATGGAGAAAGGAATGCCCTGTGTTTTGTTATGGCAGGCCAGGGAACGTGCTTGCGTTCTACTGGTGCATAAGTGGCAGGTCTGGTGGTCCGAACGGAATGCTATTGGACATGTTGTAAAGAACTTTGTTGATCAATTTCTGACGCATGGTTGTTTCAATGCTTATTTCCGGTTCAGGGAAAGGGAACTGTCCACGGATTTTTCTACGATTTCTTTTGAGGTAAGTTCTCAGAAAGTTATATCTTCTCAAAAAATATATGTTTCTACAGAGTTGTGTCAGTCTGTAACTGTTGCTAGTCCTTATTCCCTTGAATATCCTGATCCTACTGCTGGTTCGAGTTGTTCCTTTATGAACCTAAAAAGATGTTCCAATGATCATCGCCCTGTAAGATATCGATGGATACAACACTAGATACATCACACCATTGCGTCTGCACATTCCGTAGCTGCATAGCTATTGCATCATTCGCATTCGCAAAACATGCACACTGCAATCCATTACCTTAATGGCGAGTTAGTGCTCGAGAACCGAGCTACCGCCATCGCTGCCTGCCTGCTACCAACAACTCGGGAGGTTCTAGTGCTTGGTTCACTACGTATCTCTCTCATTGCATAATACGTACGCTACCATGTGCCTCACAACCTGGCGCCCCAGTATCACCATCAAATCCCCGCGAGCATCGGGCACACAGCTCATCGCTTCCTAGCGGAATTGATTAGATTGGCAATGGAAAATGCGAAGCGTGGTGGTGAAGGCGAGAAATTGTTTCGCGCTCGCTGGATTCCTTTCCTGCTGCCGGGAAACGTCTTCCCCCTCACTATAGCGTCGCCATCCGGTCGATAACCTATTGTGCAGGTCAGGGAAAGGTGATTCCCTGCGTTTACACACCCGCCCTGTCTAATCGCTGTTTACGCGCGCTGGAGCTCGAGAAGTGAATGTATCTATCGACTAAATGCCTCTCTTTCCAATCCCCAATTGATTACTTCGTTAGTGTGCTCGGGGGCCACCGGGATGGATCGGGTTCCTTCGCCACTAGATTGTACATCGGTAACATTGCATCCTAATCGCATAAGCTATGGTGCGCTGCTGCTGTTGCTCAGTGCGCAGTGTAAACTCATGTCGAACTACTAACGAGCGAGCGAGGTCTGTGTTTGGTTACTTCACTTTTCTCGGCCCTGTCTGGAACGTTCCGAGCAATAGAACTCGGGTAGGCAATTCAGAAAGTAAACGGGAAGGAGGATGGACGTTAGCCATTTCCTTGAAAGCTGCTTACAAACAACGAACACTTTACTTTCCGTGTTGGTGTCGATGAGGAAGCGACTACGTTAAGCTCTAACTATCCTTCCTTTTGCTCTAGCTCTCTATAGGTTTCTCTACATCTACTAGAGATATGTTGAGGATCCGTTGCCTGGACACCATACTTCGGGTGAGCGGGTACTGTAAAAGGTGTGCTGCGTTAATAGTGTGGCAAGCAACGAGGAGTTCAATCGATTCATTTGCATATCATGCCTTCCTCTCAGTTTTGGGTTTCTGATCAACTACTTACACGCATGTAGTGTAGAACGTATGGTGCGTACAGGAATGTTGCAACAAAACTAATGTATTACTTTGGATTTTGTAACGAGAAATGGCATTTTAAAGATACATTAGTGATTATCATGATAAAAAAAAAACAAAAATATGATTAAATCCGTTGATTCAAGACTTTGCGAACTCATTTGCCATTTTTAAAACAACCTTACCCTGGTATCACTAATGTTAAAGTAGCTTGATGAATGTAATTTCAATTTCATCACATCACATCCCTAGAGATAGGTAAAGGCAACGGATGAAAATGCCTCCAAAACGGATGGGCTTCCACCAAAGGAAACAACTGACAGCAGCAACCAGCAACTCCAGGTTCAGTGCATTACCCAAAGCGTGGCGTACACAGCATCATTAAGGGCGAAGGCAGATCACACAGAAAATGGAATCGTTTCCCCGCGCATTCACTCGCCCACAATTAATTTTGCTAATTAACTTTTGATTGATATTCCATTCCGTTCGCTTCGTTTCATTCTCCGTCAACCACTTTCCGACTCAACCGACTCACATGCCTCCACTGTTTCGATCGTTTGTGAAAGCCTATCTCCAGCGTGTCTAGGTGGAGCAACAAGGACACTAAAACGGAAGAGTAGTGAATGCGAGGAGCAGTGACAACAACGGAATTAATACAGGATACGTTTATCCCATTCACTCTCCCTGATGGACTCCCTCTGCCAGTCGCGCCGCCTCCTAATGTATTGTATTTCATCTGGCGGCAACTGATTGTGAATATGAAGAGACATGAGTGGCCGGGAGGAGGCCGAGAGTTCACCGGTGAGGACGTGATGGTAATTGTATGCATGATGCATCTGCTAGCCATAGGCTGCTGGCTCCCGGATCCTCTCTCCCTTTGGGTATCGCTCTCTGCGTCACTCGCTGGGCTCGATATCTATTGCAAAAGCTACCCGGGCACTTTGCCGGTGCCTTCCAGGAGGGAGTGCTGGATCCTTGCGCAAACACACTGTCGGCCGATGAAAATGAGCAGACTAGTGAGAGAGCAAGTCCTGGCAGCGAATGCCACTGAGGTTATTATCTTTGAACCGGGCCTGCACTCTCCCTGGCTGGTAGGCTTTGAACGAGCCAAAACTTAAGATGGCGACTGTTATCGATCCGCGTTTGCTGCATTTGGAGGCACAGATATTGGAATATGGCAATCATTGCACTCTCCAACGTTGGAGCGAAACAGGTTGCTTATGGTGGGCGGTTGGCTAGAGGTATAGTACACTAAAAAAAAATGTTTGAAATGATGGCATCATATAGCGGAATCCAACTATCTGCATGAGGGTTTGAAATAATGTTCAAATAATAATCCAATTTTCAGCCAGAAAGTTGCCGATTGCTTGCGGAGTTTCCCATCGATTATAAGGTCCCGTTAAATACTGTAAAGCGATGCATAGTTACCCACACTTTTTGAGGATCTTCGCCACGAGAGGAGCGACCAAACATTTGCGTATCTATCTTACCATCTCACACAGAAGCGCCAGCGAATCGCAATTTCAAAAATGTAGAAGTGGAAATGAACAAATTAGCCCAGCAAGAAAGCAAGGACTCTCTGTGGAAAGACTGGAATCAAGTTCCTGTGCGTCCTGGTCTACTGTTGCTGGTGCTTCTTCTTCTTCTTCTTCTCTCTCCTCGGCACACACAAATCCCAGGAAGGTTTAGAGACTTACCTAAAACGGATACGAAAAGAAGGGAAGAGAAAAAGAAAGCGAAAAAGGTGGGCATAAGTGACGGTTCCCGGGGTTACTGGCTACTAGCGAGCCTGACGAGCCATCCTCCCACGGTCGTGGTCGTTGGCGTCGTCACGTGGCTAGAGCTAGAGTAGCTTAGTAGTAACCATTTTTGAGGCAAATTTATTTACGATGGATGGAACAACAAGAAGGCGCTTAGGTACGGTTCTAGCCAATACATCACCAGCTCGCCGGGATAAGTGACAACAGCGTGCACAAGAGAGTGGTAAGGATGGGCAGCAGGACACAAGACACTGGCCTATATGTGGCGCACAGCTTCTCCTCCTCCTTCTTCTTGGCACCACTGGACGCCCGGAGTAGTATGAGTGTTACTTCCGCGCGGTACACAGGTTATGCAACGGAACACGCCTGCACTCAGCACTAACTTTCGGCAACAAGTAAGTTCCTCACTCTGCAAAACTGTAAACTGCTGACAACACGTTTGGCAGCGGACAGTGTGTAGGAATTCACTTCCAAAATCCAACCTCTTTTTGGTCCAACTTTGACACTGAAAACACTTTCGTCACTTCCTTTTCTGTACCTCTTTCCTGTTTCCCCTTTTCTAGCCAAAAACTACTTCTTGAGCTACTCTCTAGGTCGTTCTTTTCGCTCACTCTCTCCCGATTAGTTCCTGAACTTGTGCACCTCAGCAGCGGCAGCAGCAGAGTATGCAAAGAAAAAATCAACGTGGGATGATATGGCATGCACCCTAAGGTGTAGCAGGCAAATGGCGACGAACGCGCACACACAGAGACACAGACACGGGTGGGTTGCAGCGAGTCGCGCGCTTCTTGCAAGCTTCACTGTCGGCGGAAAACTGAACAATCACCGTAGGATTTCAGCTTCCGAAAGTCCCCACACACATCTCGCCTGCATCATCATCGTCGTCATGGCTCGTTGCCGTCGTCGTTGGCGTCGCTGCTGTCGGTGTGCAAGCCGAAATGGACAACAATATTATTATAACGGGCGGATCGGAAAAGCCTAAGGCAACACCCTTCCATCCATACCACCCACACGCCGTTCGGTGTGGAGAAATTTTCGAAGAAATTGCAGCGTGAGGTATGGAGATGGGTGGGTGGGTGGGGTGGATGGCGCGCGAGAACCGACCGGTATCGGTGTGGTCACTGGGAGGCATGATTACCACCCACCCCATCACACAACACCTCGTGCCCTTTACCACCCCCCGACGACCACTGCACACGCAACGCAACGAAGCCAAAGCGAATGCATTTGGTGAGCGCGTCGTTGCCACTGCAACCTGCACACCGCCACCGGCCGCCGCCATCGTCGCTACCTAGTGGGCTGTGGGCAACGCACCTTTTCGGGCCGTACGCACCACCACCCACTCAACCACCCATCAGACGGCCAGCCAGTGTGCTTCTCTAGTCGTCGGCGCGTTCTTGCGTTCTCTCTCTCTCTCGCTCTTTCCGGCGGCCTCGGACACAAGAATGCATTCGCAGCTCATCTCTCTGCGCTCTGCCGCGTCCAGGATCTCCCCAAAAACATACCTTCACATACTCGACCGGAAGAAGGCGACGGAAGCCGCCGAAAGCCGTACAACGGCCACAAAATCGATCGATCCCGGAGCCGTCCGTGTGCATAATGTGTGCGGCGAGCGCGACAACTCGTGAAACACATCGGACGATGGTTTCGGGTTTAACGCCTCCGAAGAGACACAACGGTTGCATGTAGCCTTAAGCAACGATAAGCGAAGTCCTGGGCTGGTGGATGTGGAAGAAGGGATAATTTTAAAAAAAAAATCCCCACAAAACACAAACAACAGTGGTGTACGAATATGGCAGTAGCGTTCCTTCAAAAAACGTTTTGGAATTTCTCATTAACTTTTTTGTGAAACAAAAGTTTAAATTCAAATATCTTTACTGCCACAAACGGTTCCGTGGTGGTTTGGGTCTCGTTGCGCGTATCGTCGTTTTGATTAGGCAACGCACAGGCCCGATGGCAGCAGCTAGTTCCTTGGTGCAGAACAAACGTGCAAAAGGGAGACAGGGCACGAATTGTAGCATAAACGTACTGTTGGTGATCTACCGGACACCAGAACGAGAGCAATAGCATCTCATCGGTTCACCAAAGGATCCTGCAGATGGATACACCAGGGAACATGAACATCGCTGCTACTGCTCTAGCTAACATTGACTGACGTGCTTGACTCGTTTTGGACCACACCACTGTCATCGGAAGAATCGATTTTCTCACACCACCAACCATATCATCATCATCATCATTATCGTCATTTGCAGAAACAGAAACTATGTGCAGCTCAATTGCAGCAGTCTATGCTAGAGGTGGAATAGGATTAATCTGGAGCCAATGAGTGCTCGTACAGACAGATGCAGCCCAGTAATAGCTGAGAAGAGCGAAATATAGCTAGCACGTCAAAATGTGGATATGTTTTATGCAAAGACACGCATAGTTTGGCCTCAATTTAATTGCCCAAAAAGAACAAAAAAAAAACACAGAAAAAATAACCCTCCTCGTTACGAAGTGATGTGGTGGACTAGCTCGTTAGCTAGCTGAATAAACTATAGATTAAGATGTTTTTTGAGTTTCTTTTTCTCCATTTCTTACAGTAGACCAGAGACATCATGGTTGGGCAGCACTCGGTACAAAGATTTCAATGTCAATGGTGCGGATGGTGGCGATGTAGATCGCACAGCACGCCGGCAAACCATTGACCCTCCCTTTTACTCTATGCGCGCCTTTCTAACGACTCACTCCATTTCAAGCCAACTCGCAGCAGCTCTGATATCAGGGAGGCTTGTCACACTGGTTTGGGGTTACATTTCAATCGCATCATGATTTCATAGACGCCGCGGCGCGGTATCGCGCATTATTCAAGCGGGCTCGAGGTCGTCGAGAGCAAAGGCAACAAAAGGAGAAAAGAAGGATGGGAAAAAGTTAAAAACAAAACAAACCCCCCTCCTTCGGCGGTGGGATTCTACTCCTGTTTCGCATGCCCGATTAAGCAGTAGCCGGTAGCCAGTCGGTATCGTATCAACACAAGCCCCTTTCGTCGAACGTCGAGGGAAGGATGGCGAGGATGGACGCATCATCTTCCGCAATCCGCAAGCAGCGTCGTGGGTAATGTGTATCGAGAGAATAATGATATAACTCTCTTGTTGATGATGATGATGACGATGATGGCACGATGGTGGTTGATGACTGCACACAGCTGGCATCATTCATTCTTTTCCCTCTTTTGCTGCGCTGCTGAGAATAATTGGATGGAGAAGAAGAAGCAAACTGCTCCTGCCACCCACTCACCAGGCGCTCGTCTCCGTTCTTAAAACCTCTACGAGAACACAGTTTACGCTCGTCACTGACCTGCGGTAACAGTTTGGCGCCGATAGGCGGTGGTGGACGAATATAAACGAAAACACCAACCAAAGCGTCCCGCGTTTCTGGTGAAAGGTTAGAGACAACGAACGGGGCGCGACCAACATGCTTATCAGGCAAGGTTCGTCAGCAGCAGCAGCAATCTATATGTTCTTCTAGTAACGGTTTGCCAGCTTTTTATTTTATGAAATGTGCCAAAAATGTGCGTTCAATGCGTCCTAAAAATACGTAAGATACTTCGTTGGATCGCATAAACTTTTGTAAGATAACACTTCATTTCAATACATTCCCGTCCATTAATACAAAGTAGAGGTGGTAGACCAACTGCTAACTGGCCGTAAACTGGCACGACGGAAATATACTGCCAAAATGGTCTAATCTAGTTCGAAGAGAACTTATCATCAACAGAATGGATGATGAGAATAAAGTCTACTGCCAATACTATTAAATGAAAGCGCCAACGTTTAGCTCCCTTATCACTCCATAAATCGAATGCATGTCGCTGTTTGAAACACAATCACAAACCAAAACAAAGCCTACAACAAAAACGGATTCCAGTTCTGTTACGTGGATTGCCACAGGATATGTCGGTTGTTCAATGATAAATACAATCCAAATCCAGCCAACTAATGGAGGACATCAGAATGTGGAATTTTCATTTTTCTACAACGCTACTAACAATTTCATTTCAACTAATCAAAAACTTACCGGTGGCGGTGGTCGATAGGGCTGCGAATGTGGACTGTAGGGACGTGGCGGTGGGGCCCAACCCTGTTGTTGCTGCTGCTGCTGCGGCGGCTGCTGATGGCCTCCGTGGTACGGTGACATCCCGGGCAGTGGTGGTTGCCCGGGCGGTCCCTGAGGAGGTCCACCGGTCGAGCCGGGAGGTGGTGGCGGTGTTTGACCAGGTGGCCCCGGTGGTCCACCCTGCGATGGTGCGCCCGATGGATCGTAACCACCGGGCGGATGATATCGATGGTGTGGTGGTGGTGGCCCAGCGCCCGGATGTGTCGGAGGCGGCGGATGGGACTGTAGCAGCGAGTTAAGCGTAGGCGTTGGCCCACCACCCGCTCCTGCTCCAACCGGGCCAGCGGGAGGCTGTTGACCTGGCGGCGGCGGACCACTTCCACCGTGCCCTCCAACACCGGGAGGGGCGCCGGCTGATGCACCACCGCCTGGCTGTGTCATGTACCGTTGATGGTGCCGGCCGTGCATCGGGCTTCCTCCACCGGCTGCTGCTGCAGCAGCTGCAGCGGCAGCGGCCGCCGCAGCCGCCGGTTTACCACCGCTACCCGGACCAGGCACAGGCCCGGGAGGAGGAGTGCCACTGCCACTGCCCGGTGGCGCACCGCTACTGCCCGCTGCTGCAGCGGCTGCGGCGGCTGCTGCTGCGGCCGCGGCCGCCGCCGGTCCCATACGGTGGTGATAGTGGGCGTACGGATCACCACCGGGTGGTGCACCACCGATCGGTTGCCCGTTCGGATCGTGGTGCGGATGGTGCGGATGATGGGGATGATGATGGTACGCCCGCGGTGCGTACTGTTGCTGATGCTGCTGTTGCTGCTGCATCGGAGGTGGCGGCGGCTGCCCGTAACCATGGTGTTGCTGATGGTGTTGCGGAGGCTGCTGCTGCTGCGCCTGGTGATGGCCCATGGGTGGTGGTGGTGGTGGACCATGACCATGCTGCGCTGCAGGACCTCCTCCTCCTCCTCCTGCTCCTGCTCCGTCATCCTTCCCGCTACCGCTACCACTGCCACCCTGATCGCCGGGACCCGAAACCGGAACCGGATGGTGATGGTCGTACGGTGAGTGATGCATCCCAGCACCGGGTGGCGGGGGCGGAGGATGCCCGTGGTGACCGCCACCGTGCTGTTCCGCTCCCGGCGGTCCTGGCGGAGGTCCTCCCGGGTGTGGTGGATGATGCGGATGCGGGTGGTGCGGATGGTGCGGCGGTAAGTGATGTGGATGCGGATGCGGGTGTGTCGGCGGCTGGTGTAGGTGGTGAGGGTGGTGCAGATGATGCTGAGGATGATGCGGTTGATGATGATGCTGCTGATGCTGTTGTTGCTGATGTTGTTGCTGTTGCTGTTGTTGCGGCGTTGTCACTGGCGCCGAAGCTGCCGCCGTTGTTGTGGTGTTGGTGCCAGTGTTAGCTGCCGATGCCGCAACTCCCGAATGTCCACCTCCAGCGCCTGCACCGCCATTATTATTGCCAGCCGCTGCTCCCGAGCCGTTCTTTTGACTCTTCTGATCACCCATCGTACCCACGCGGACTGTGGACGCGGTGTTCGAAGGGAATTATATCCTAGACTGCTTCCCTCGCTTTTCGGCTTCCCTTTTTTCGCGAACGATTCAGAGGAGCCGCCTTCTGGGATTTTGCTGCTTCTCTCCTCTGTGCTGATGATGGAGAGTGGTCGAGTGTGTCCGTGTCCCACTCTTAACTCTTCTGCTGTTGTTGTTGCTGCTGCTGCTTCTGATCGGCAACCGCTGCTGTTGCCGCTGCTGCTCTACTACAAGCCGCACATCGCAAACGTATCGATATCGGCATTATGCACAGTTTGACACAAACTCACGACGACACGATTTTACGAAACGAATACACTGCTCGGTTTTTAACACGCTTTCAAAAGGATTTCCTGTGCGGCACACGCAGCACCATCAGACGATCTGCGATACACTCTGAGATCCTTCTGGTTTCGCTTCTGCTACACTCAAAGCTTGCTTTTCCGGGCGCATTTAGATGTTCACATGACATTACCTAAACCCGCCTGCTGTGCTTACGGTGCGCGTTGCAACAGGCCTTCACACACTGCTGAAATTGACGCTTTCCTTTTCACTTTTCTTCCCTTTCTTCTGCTTCATCTCACTTGGCTTCCCTTCGCATTTCAGCGTGCTTTTCACATCACGCTTAACTTCACGCACGCAAGGACGCACAAACCTAAACATATGCACATACACACTCTGCGAGAGCACACACGCGCACACGGCACACTAATTACACCGTCACAATTAAACGCGAACCGTACACCGATCGTATAACACATTCACGAATGACGAATTCAATTTCTGCCCTGCAATAACACACAAAATATAAAACGTGAGACAAGTTGACGATGCGACACTTCGACATTATCCACGCATAGGGGATGGTGGTTCCAACGGTTCTCTCCTCACAACGCAAATCGGTTAATGTGGGTTTGTGGCACGTGTCAATCGACTGACAGCTGTCGCTTTGGAGGGGCCAAAGTCACACCTGGCCACGCTTAAGTGCAATAAATAATAAATAAACATTCGCAAAGAACCGCGGCAACCCTCCTATCATCGTATGATGCATTCTGGCATTATTCACGGGTTTTTCGTTTTTCATTCCAATTAGCACCTCATCCGGTGATTGGATAGCCTACTACTGTGTGCAAGCCACCGTTGTTTCACTTGAAGCATCACGCATCACGCAACAAAGTCCATTGTTCTTGGTGATCCTGCACAGTGTCCTTCTATTTGCTCTTCGTTGCGTTCACTTCGATCCTAGCACGCTGCGTACATAATCCGTGAGATTGCATAATGGTGATGGTTGTATAACGTAGAGGTGCGTGCGTGAGCATCCGAGAAAGGATCTAAAAAGAGAAATTAAAAACAAAACATTAGATTGATTCGTTAATTGCAGATAAGATTCTTTTAAATAAGAATACGACGTCGCAGATATCGCAAAAAATCTAAATCACTAAAGACCACAGAGATGCAAATGAAGGCCAAACAAAGTCAGAAGCACGTCAAAAGGGGCGGTGGTGGTGGCGTGCGTTGGAAACGAAACAAAAACCGATTTCAGAAAGCCCGCCACCACGAGACACACGCCACCGCCATCGAAATGAGTTCGCGCAAATTGCAAATTAATGGGCCTTTTCGCGGGTATCTCTCTCTCCTCAACATAGTCCTCGCCGGCTGGCACACTCATCAGCATCATGATGGTGGTGCCGGTGTGCCCCGAGACTGATTGTCGTCTTCTTGAGCAATTGCGGTAAACGTTGGTGATAAAGGTGCCGGTCGCAGTGCCGAGTCAGTAGTACCACTGCGCGCTCAAGTCAGCAGCATCATGCGGCCTCCGCGCCGGCATCGGTGCCAGAGAAGAGGAACCGAAAGGAGGCAAGCAAACGGCAGAAGAAACCCGCCGGTCTGTAAAGGTGGCAGAGGAGATTACGGCTCGTTTGAAAAATTGATTCGTGACGCAAGCCGGCCGTCCGGGGTCCCACCGAATGCCGCACAGCACAATGCGAAGCAGCACTCACGTCGTCGTCGTCGTCGTCGTCTTGGTCGTCTCTCTTTGTGGTGAAGAAGGATGAAGGTGGCTTCGTTGGCATTTTTTTCCTCTTTTTTTTTCGGTGCCTCAGACCGGAACGTGCTGCACACACCTTTTGCTACTCTCGTCCTTCTTTGTGTTGCTTTCTGCACTCATCTCCGTATGGTCGCACCGTGAAGGGCACACCAAAAACGTGCGAATCACTTGGCTCTGTGAGATCAGACACAAATGGAATCGATTGTTGTGTTGTCTCGAACCGAATTCTTGCAGATACCGCAACCAAAAAGCGTATTTTAACATGTTAAAAGCATTTCGTTGCTCCAGTGCGTTGTGAAGATTAATGTAAATTTTACTCAAATAAATCAAACATTTAATTGGTCTCAGGTTAATTGGCCCAAAGGTTTTCAACAAATACCGATGAATTGTAAATAACTATTTAAGCTCGAACGATGCGCAAAACATGTGTAATTAAAAGGAGAGAACTCGGGCTAGACAATCGTGCCGTCTGCTGCCAAAAATTAAAATGCCACCCACCAATTGGCCGAGTAGTGGTGCGGTTGTATGTGTTTGAAAAATGCAACATTTCACCCAATACCCATTTGGGCAGCCGCCCATTGCCCAACTATACATAGGTCGGTCGGTCGGTCGGTCGGCTGACCGGTTGGGTCGGTCAATTAATTGAATCTTTTCATTCCTTTTCCGTTCCGTGAGCAGCAGCAGCAGCAGGAGAGAGGGAGGGGGAACGCCACGATGATAACAGAGCGCACAAAAGCACGTGGGACCAATTAAGAGGCACGATGATGGTTTTCGCGCTCGCGCTCTCAACTCTCAAACCAAACCGCGGGAAAACGAGAAACCAAGAAGAAGCTCATAAGCACCGAGGAGGGCACCACCAGGCCGGCCGGCCGCAGCAGCCGTGTGCGCGCGCTTTCGTTGGCAAACATTTGTGATTTAACTTCTTTTTTTTTCATCTCCCTGACTCCCAAACAAATCCAAACCCCTTTTATCTAACTCATACATACACACTCCACGGTCCTGTCTGTTGTTCGACCGACCATCGAGTGGGCTTTGAATGGGTTGCGCGATTGGATTCTTTTGCGATTTTGCTAATTGAAAATTGTTCCCAAAAGAATCTAAAAGCAGATGAGAACGTGGTGGTACTATGTCGCTCTCTGTTCTGTTTTGCCAAAAACCTCCTTCTTCCTCCTTTACTGTGCTTTGCGCAGTTTTTTGGTGGGATGGAACAGCGCCCCCCCCCCCCTTTTGCATCATCTTAGTGGTGAAGGAAGTGGTGCTGCCGTGCTGAAGGCATTAGAATACTGGCGGCAAGGGATTACACAGGGCAACGACAAGGGCGAAGAGGATGCGAGGGGCCAACAAGCATAAATTGAAACGCTAAAAAGTCAACCACCATCCCAGCGAGGGGGATCCACAGCCAGCAACCAGCATGAAAGAACCAGAGAGAGAGAGAGAGAGAGAGAGAGAGAGAGAGAGAGAGAGAGAGAGAGAGAGAGAGAGAGAGAGAGAGAGAGAGAGAGAGAGAGAGGAAACAGCAGACAACGTCGTCATCATCATCAGCAACAGTGGAGCTCATCAAGAGGCCCGGATGGTGATGGTGGGAGTGGTGGTGGTGGTGCTTGTGGTTAGCGAGATGGCGCGAACTCACGAATCAAAAGCACAACCCACCACACCACCCCAAAAACCGCAACAGCATGCAAACACACGTACGGACGGACGGACGGTCGGGCAGAGTCTCGCAAAAGCATCGTTCGTCGGAGGGTTCGTCGCTAGCTCTTCCGTTTGAATTACTCGAAAGAAACGGATCCGAGAGAAGCAGCGAGCCCCCCACGTACCGACGCGCTGGATGATGGTGAAGTGGATGAAGCCGAGCCGAGGCTTCTTATTCCCGTAACGGATGCCTACTGCCCCCACCACACCCCACCACACCCTTACACTCAAGTGTCATCAGATCGAGCCCAGAGGATCGACGAAAAGCCCGCGCGAACAGCGCACGAAACCCGAGCCACGGAGAAGATGCTGATGAGGTCTCGGAGCCGATCGATCGATCCAACACAACACACCCAACGATGATTTTCATATTTTGCCAAACACCACCGCAACCGCAAGCGACCAACAAGAGGGCCGACCTCTTGATCCCCATCATATTCTGGGTTGTAGTGGAGGCAGAAGAGAAGCACATTATCCTCTTTGCTACCCACATTCATCCCCACCGTGGAACGTGTTAAGAAGAAACGAGCGAACGAGGCTCGAAATTCCATCCAGAAATGGAAGGGAACCGATTTCTCGGGATGTTTGGCCGTAGCATCAAGTATTCTTTCTCTGAAGGACAACCGGATGGATGAAGAACACACCGGGGCATTTTTAGGACTGGCCAGAACAATATGGCGTGTTACGGAACGAATCGTTGTGTTGTTAATAATTTTTAGATAAATTAACATCCATTAAAATATATAAACTTTGCTCTAGAACCCGGCTTAAGCTCTGGATCTGGTCGTTGTAGCAGATTACACCCGTTCACGCAGCTCGATAATGCATAAAGCATGTTGTTGCCGGCATAAAAGTGAATCCGAAATCACTCCAAAAGAGCACTGTGTTGTGGGGTGACGTTGCCCGAATGCCAACAGCGCAAAGCGAGCGGTCTTAATGGGCCCCCCAAAGAAGCCTCTGTCCCGGCCCGGCTCGGCCCGGTGTCATGGCAGCTGCAACAGATAAGAAACCTTCTTTTTACGGACCGGATACCAGGCTGCTACTACGGTGCAAAACAGCGTGCCCTCGGACCGGGCGAATGGAATCCAACCGAAAGGAAAGAAACCGGGCAATGGGGGGGACCCACGACAACACTGGATGCCGCTTCCACGAAGGTTAAAAAGGATCGCGGCCGACGACGAAGAACGACGCAAGCAAGCGTAGCAACAAACGAAGGGGGGACGGACGACCAACACAACAATCATCCGGCGGGGGGACCCACATGAAAAAGATTGACCGCAGGACGCCCTGAAAGACGATGACGATGAGCGACCGAGCGAGCAAGATCCGAACGTCGGACAAAAACTAAAAACCATCAGAAGCAAACGAGCAGCAGCAGCAGCAGCATGGCATCATCAAGCGTCATCGTCGTCATGGCCACAACACTTGAAAACAGCCCTCATACTCATGATGCTCGCTGCCTGCGTTGTGCTCTGTGGCCGGTTCGGTTCGATGTGTTTACAGAACCAACCCTCGGCATCGAATGGACAACACAAACGGATGATACACAAGCATCAGCAAGCACCGAGCAAGCGAGCAAGCAACGCAGTGCAAAAAAGGCCAAAAGACCGAGGCACAACTAAATAGCAACTCGCGTCAGGCCAGCCCTGGCCACACCACGGAGCTCTCTGCTCTCTGCCGTTGGGTTGTAATATGTTTCCATCACATCCTGCTGCTGTCGGCGGCTAGTTGGTTTCTTCTGCAGCACACTTTTTGCGGTGCGGTTCTGGCGCGCCTTGACTTGTTGTGAGGCTGAATACTGGAATGGCGGGGGGGTTCGCTTTCTTGTGGCCATCCGATTCTCTTCACCGAATCCCGTGTCTCCGTGGTCTCTCTCTCTCTCGTTCTCTTTGCTCATCGTTTCATGGTGCTCGGTGAGGAAGCGAAACGTGCACAAAAGTGCAAAAAACAAAAAACAGATAACTCCTTACCCCCGCACGCCAACTGGTCACCTGCCGCCTGCCTGCCTGCTGACCAGCACCACAACCACCACCACCACCATCATCAACATCATCATGACCGACGACTCTGCATCCTGCTGTTATGCTGTGTTAAGATGCAATGCCATGAGAAGAAGGAGGAGAAGATACCCCACACACAAGCGAATGGATAATGAAGATGAAGGAACCCCAACCCAAGCGAGACCCAAAGCAAGAAGCAAGAAAGAGTTGCAGAGAGAACGAACGAATGGGGTAACGATCGACCGACGCTGCCGCGTGTCATGGCGACCGGACACGACTTCGTTTCGCCGTCCCGCGCGAAGAGAGATACCACAAGCGAGTTGTGTCCGCCTGTTTTTCTTCGCCTTCGGACCCAACGAGGGGTGGTAGGTTGGTTGGTTAGCCACACAACGTAACCACAATGGACGTCGTCAAAAAGGCTGACAGCACAACAGAACCGCGCTGGTGAGCGAGCTGCAAAAGGGAGCAAAAGGGGGGTCTGGCCGCTCTAGTAACCGTGATGCCGGATCTGAACGATTACTACTAAACCGATGGGCCGCCGCCGCCAGCGTCTGGTTGGCTGGTTTGAAGAGAAAATGAGCTTAATAGTTCACAACAAAATTATTGATTGAGAAGCTGTGCATCCGCACCAAGCAAAACTAATCGGCATAAATTTTGCAGTTAAATTTGGTGGAATTTTGGTCACCATGCAGCGGGGCCATGGTGCTCTGGTGTGGCAGCACGAGTGGCAGCAGCAGGCGGAGCGAATGGATTGAAGGTTAAAAGTGTTAAAAAACCAAAACGCGAGAGAGAGAGAGAGGGAGAGAGACAGAGAGAGAATGGACTTGCGAAACTTGGGATAAAAAAGAAAATGGTTTGCCAAACGCAACGAAACTTATTGCGCGGATTGGTGGTTTTTGGTGGTTGGCCGGGACCAATCTACGGAGAAACATGCTTATGCAATATAATAATTTTGGTTAGCCCTTCGCGAGAGCCCCTGGGGAGACTGTGGTGAGCGTGGTTGCGAAGAAGTCCTTGTAAGCAGGAGATTTGGTACAAGAGTCAAGGATACAGAGGGTGCGGCGGGCATTGTTTGGTAGACTGAGGTAATGCAATGGAGCGCCGTAGGTTTCGCTCTCAATTCAAGTTTTGTAAAGAAGATGTATTGAGGCTATTATTTAAAGTAAATCATTTCAATATGCAATGCAGTACAAAAATACTTAAATTAGTGCAACAAAGGTACATTCTTGCGTGCATTCAAAATGTTAAATTACAGTCTATAAAGAATTTATTATGAATTTTTAAAGTTTAACAGTTTAAAAATCCAATAAAAAATCTAACATAAAAAATGGCATGTCTGTAAGTACTTGATTTTTTTTACTTTAAATTTTTGCATTATTGAAAGCATTTTGAAATGTTTTGAACGAATAAAATATGCCATTCATATTTCAAAAGGATCGGTGCAATAGTTTTGGGGAAATAATATGTACAAGAACTCGAACAAAAAACGAACTAGTTAGAAAGTTTTTGTTAGAAAATAAAACATAGAAGAAAGCATGTTTCCGGCGAGCATAGAAAAGGAAGAGAACACTACAATCAGTCCTGAGCATAAGGGACACCCCTTTTTTTTGTTTGGCAACACTCTAAAATAAGAACTCAGGACTGCCACCCAACCATCAACCACCTGCGCCACAAAACCAACGTAAAGTGGTACATTTTTACGATCAATAAGTCCACGATGGATTGCAACGACGCACTACCAGTGGGGCTCGAGTGGAGGCTACTACACCTTCGGTTATTCTTCTTTACCCAATCTCATCTCAATCTGCTCAATGCCGGCAACCGCGGGAAGAAAGTGTTTCTGCGTTAATGAGGCATCCGATTGTAGGAAGGGTGGCAAGTGGGATCCGTTTGTTGTTCCATCGTCTTCGCTTCGATCGTAAAGGATCGTCGTCCGTGTGCCTGCAAGCGCATCCGTGCGCTGGTGCTCCATAGTCCGCGTCCATGCGGTTATTATCTGTCACGGTCTTACGGATCATCATCATCCGAAGAGTACTGTGTGAGGAGCGTGCGCGCGCGCGCTTCGGGCGTTTGGCTGTCGTTCCTGCCATAAAACGATGACATTAAACACGACACTGCCTGCCTTACAGCGACAGACAACAACGGCAGAACAAGCAGCAGGTAGTAGCGCCTTCACTCCACCCAAAAGTCGTTCATTCCAGCAAAACCCACAATAAGTGGTTTTATGTTTACGACAACAACGGCGAAGACGACGAGGACGATGATGATGCTGTAGTGAGTGATTGGTGTCTCGCACAAGAAAGTGGAACCAACAGTCAGCGCTTCAAAAGTCATAAATCGATGACGAGAACCATTTTTGCAATATCCAACCAACCAGGGTGGTGGTGGCGCTGCATTCATGCGAGATGCAAAACGCAGCCTGCAGCCTGCCTTCCTCGACAGAAATCATTAATTTTATGCTCATGTACACCGTCGTGTCGTTGTCTCTCTTGCGCTCTTTCCGCCTTTTGTGATGGATTTTTCGATAATCCTTTGCCCGGCTACCGAATTGCTGCTGCTGGGCACCGCCGCGTAACTCGCGATCGTAAAGCGGATGAAAACAAGTATCTCTCTGTCTTGTGCTTCGTTCGCTTCTAATCTTCAAGCAGCAGCAGCAGCAGCAGCAGTGGACCATTCGAGAGCGGCGCCCCTCTCTAGTAGGCAAACAAAAGGCGCTAATCCCTTGATTCACGATGTTTACTTTGTAACCATCATTAACACGAATGATCAATCAGCCCCGTTAACTCCGATTATATAGCTCTCTACGTCCGAAAATTCGCATTCCAAACAGACCCACCAATTAGTGACGAAGGAATTCGATGGTGCGCGCGCGCACACACGACGTTAAGGCGCATTATTTTTGTGCCTCGGAGAAGCGGAAAAGACGCGAAAACAACAGCTGATCCGATCTCTCGTGTCTCTCGCGGGCAAACGGGCTACTGATTAATCGAAACCACTTGTGTGGAAAATTGATTCGCAGCAAAGCTGCTCCTCGAACGATGTGTTTTAACAATCATAATGGCTTATCCTTGCCAAAGATCCAGCAAAGCAAAGGCGTACAAGTGCGCATTCATTGGTTTTGTGGTATGAACAACAGCACAGCATATTTACCGTAAAGTTATTAAAAAAAAGGGAACTCAACCAACACCACCGAAACAAGCGGGGTCGCATCTTGCCAGCCGAACGCTGAGTCTTGACTTCGTGTGTCTTGTACTTAATCAAGCGGGTGCGCGGTGGTGCAATCGAGAACCGAGTCAGACCAGGCTTTCCCGCGATCGCTTGTTCACCATTTGAGTTATTGCTCTAGCAGCAATCCAAGAACGACCGAACGAACGAACGTCCGTCGACGGTGGTACGCCATCCCGGGGAGTGTTGTGCGACCAAATGAATTTATGTTTTGGTCCGTTCGCTCAGAATACAGAACAGCACAACACCATCGTCTCGTGGTCGTTGGCGTCTCTTCGTTCACCGTTCACCTTCTTCGTCGTCTGCACTGTGCTGCCTCTATTATGCTGACCTCTCCTCCTGCACGGGGGTCCTCCTTGCGACGCGTTCTTGGCTTCTTGGTGCGTTCGTTCGAAGTAAAAAGCAATCATGCAATGCAAAAGCAGTTTGTAGCAGCCGGCTCCGTCTCCCTCTCTCTCTCTCTCTCTCTCTCTCTCTCTCTCTCTCTCTCTCTCGCTCTTTCTCTCTCGTTCTCGGTCCGAAGATATGGCTCGATCTGCCGGGCTAAGGATGAGATAAAATCGAAATGCGAAATGCGATTGTCCGTCCGGCTTAACTGATGGAAGTCTAGCGAGCATCCTCAAGGGTTTAGTGGTTGGTTGGTGGCAGCGATCATGTAGAGAGATCGCAATCAGCCACGGAGCTCCACAGAGGAGCAGCCCGGCCACCGAGAACCGAGCAACACGGTTCATTTGCAGCGAGTTCGCGGTCGTTTCGCGTTTTTCCTGCATTCCCCCAATTCGCGCGGTTCGTTCGCCACTTGAGATGTTCACTTGATGGCCCCTGGGAGCGTCGTATCAAACGGAGAGTCTCTGTCTCACATACTTGGTGTGGTGTCTCAACGAATGAGAAGGCAGAGAGCGATGGCAAAGGATCGGATAAATTGACTTCTTCGTCTATCGGTGGGGTATAAACTTTAATCACACGATCACACCATGTGCTGCCTACTTCTGGCCATGGATTGCTTTGCTGAATCGAAGCATCGGAGCGATTCGTCGTCGATCGCATCATCGAATACGTGCGCTGCTGTAAAGATTGATCATCTTTCGACTGTGCAGTAAGTTGCGGTAGTGGCTAGGAGAAAAGGAACATAATTTTCTCTGTATTACGCCGTTGTGCAATAAAACATTTGTCAAAATTAGCGCTTTTGAAGACAAATACATGTCCGAGAAAATTTACATCTTGACCCAAGAGACGAAGACTATTCAAACTTATCAAATTTTGTGTAAGCAAAACCTTCTTCCATTCAAACGAAAAACGTATCGAGCGAGAGATAAGAAGTTATGCTTCAATGACAACGGAGGAGGCATCCAGAAGCCGTAAGGACGTGAACAATCATCAAACAAGCGAAGGCACGTTCCGTGTGTGGCTGTACGCCCGTGGAGTGCGCGTGGTGCGTTTGTTTCTGACCCTTTGGAGGGGGTGTTTAAGGGGATCATGGATGAATCTTCTCTCACATGGGCCACACGCGGAATCTCCGGACCTATCCCAACGGAGGAAAAAGGTAAAATGATTCACGCCCTTCCCCCCATTCTTTACGCAAATTAAGCAACGACCCCCGGGGGGGTGGAAGGGTATGTTTGGGGTGTTTATGTGGTGCTGGTGGTGGCCACCCTTTGTCTCGTCGTGTCTGGGGCAGCAGGGCTGCCTCATTACTTGGCTACGGATTGGACAGGGTGGTGGCGACGGCGGCCGGCAGCTAACCGATAATTTGAAACCGTAATCTCGTCCCCTGCCCGTTTACCAATACCTCCGCGGCCGTTCGTCTTCTTTCACGTCGGTGCACAAGGCTGTCCTTTGCCGCTTGTTGAATTCTTCACGCAGATCATCAACCAGGACGAAGACGACGATGACGACCAGCACCACCACACACCGGGTACCAGGGGCCTATCGTTCCGTGTGTCGGTTTCAAACCCCCCGATACGACGTTTGTTTTGGTTTTGTGTTTTCACTCCTTCCAATTCGCCATCCCAAAGGGCGCGCTCTTTAAAGTTATGCCGGCATCCGGAGAAGGGAGGATGAGTTAGAGCAGTTCCGGCAACCAGGCACTTTCGCTGCTGTGCTGCGGCGTGTGCCGTGTCCTTGAAAAGGCTTCTACGAATGGTTGTTTGCTGGAGATTCCAATTACGAATTTGCTTCCCAGCGTGTGAACTACATCGCACAGGGAGCTCTCTGAGAAGGACTTCATAAGCATTGTGGGTTCATTCTTTACACGATGCTAGTAGTTAAATAATCCTGTTAAAAGAATCTCTTTGCGTTTCCTCTCATACGATGAGTAAGCTTCACGAGTGCTTGACAAACATCTAAACATTGAAAAACCATGAAGCATTGCTTTTAAAGGAAAAAAAAGGTCCTGTAAAGTCTTTAATCAAACTCAACATTGCCGCTGAAACATTCGGCTAAAAAAGCGAAAAAAAAGTCTCCCAAAAAGTACAACACGCTGACGTTAGCTCTATTCGTTCTCGAACCATAACGAAGCGACTTTTGTAGAAAGAAGACCCACCCCAGCAGCCATCATCATGCTGCTGCTGCTGCTGCGAAATGCTTTTCGCTTTCGTTTTATGTTTTCCGCGTCTTTTGAACGCGGCCACTAACCCACCCAACCACCACCCACAAGAGGAAGGAGCGCGCTAGCAGTCGGAGCAACCGTGCGTTCGCCTTTGCCACCCACCGTACCACCCTTCCCCTCTCGCAAAGAAAGCACCGTCATCTGGTCCGCCGAAACCCCTCCTTCTTCCGCTGCTCCACCCCATCCATCCCAAACAAGACGAATGAAGACGTCTGGAGGAGTTGGCCCGTCCGTCCACACAGTTGTGCAAAATATAGTTCGCTCACCGTGCAACCGTCATTGCGGACCGATGGATTGCCGGTTGGTAGCGAGGGTGGGTGTGCGTTGGCGGTGCCCGACGGTCTTTTCACTTTCTTTTCGGTTGTTTAGTGGCGGTTAGTCCTTCGTCAATGTGGTTGCGATTGAAAGAACCCCCACCCGGGGTGGAAAGGGATGTTGTGGGTGATGACAGGAGGGAAAGGGAGATTCTGTCTGTTGCGTCCGCTACCCGGAACGAGAGCTGTATTAGTCGAGAGCACTAGCACTAGTAGCATGTGATGACAAACTCTCGGCCAGCTGACTCAGACAATTCAGCAACACACCCACACCCACCCACTTCTCCTGCACTCCCCTTTCGCACCAATTCGTTATCATAGACGCATCATCATTCATTGCGGTTTCGACGTTATCTCGAAAGTGCCACATGCCCACCCCAGACTCCTGCTGTTGCT
>NC_064877.1:22047500-22077500 GCF_943734665.1 Anopheles aquasalis | reverse complement strand
GGGCCGCCGGGATTGAAACCAACCCATTCTGGGAAGACTTAGGCGGGAAACCTTAGGCGGCGTCATTGCCTTCCGTCAGAAAGCCGCTTTCATAACGCGGAACCATGCGACGGAGTGTTCTCACGTTTCAATCAGGCCGAGCCCAGACGTTACCCCTCCTGCTCCTCCCACCCCCCCACCGCGGAAGATGTGAGACACTTTCGCGAGCCGAGTCCCGGGCGATCGGCAAAGAGGTCACCGCTATACAATTTCTCGGGCAAATTCTCCGCTCCCTTTCCCTTCCCGCGTTGAGCCCTTTCACCACAGCCCTGTGGACGAGCACTTCTGTAAGGTTGAAAGAGGAGCCACCACACCATACATATTGCGGCTACCACCTCCATGAACGGTCCAATGTCCACGGTGTGGAACATCATCATGCTCTGTCGTCATACTCTTTCTGTCCCCGTCAATACCTGCCCTGCCCACACACCTTCAGACACAATCGTCAATTATAAGCTAATTAGGCATGGTGTGCGTACTGCAGACGCCTTGCCAGAAGTGCCCCTCACTAGTGGCAGGCCGGAGGACACTCGTTTTCGTCCGGGTGTGAGAAACGCATTGCAACATAAGCAAACTCTCAACGAAAAATGAAACCACAATTCGTTGCACGCCGGTACGAAGAGGTGGTGGATAGATATTTTCGGGGATCGTGCTCTAAATCCGGCTAACAAACTGAGAAAGACATGCCACAGACACACAATAGGCCACTCCCAAGGGGCAATTTACATTTGCATTTGCATCGGATCAGCCGAGGGATGCAGATTCTGTTGCAGTCAGCTCTGGCTCCTCTCTGTTCAGAGCTGCTGCATCTGAACTGTGGCCTGAGATGCGTCTCGTGAATCATTGCACGACCACACGCCGTTGGCAAACGCCGCGCTGCTCCATCCATTGTGAGTGCATCATCGGAGGAACACCCGTAGGAGGAAGAAGTATGCACTGGCCTCGAAAAGCAGAACACATATCTCTAGCGGAGTGCGAGCGGTACCGCTAAGTGCGGTCGATTCCTTTGGCTTCATGGCTGTGCTGAGCTTTCTGTGGCAAAGGTTCTTCGTGCTTCGGGCGACTGCTTGCTGTGGTGTCATCACCTTCTTGCCGTTGCCAGAGACGAGAGGTGATCGCGGCCGTACGGTTTTTTGCATTCACGACGACTACACATATGCAATGATTGATGGTGTAACGGTGTGAGATCGAGAGAGAAAAAGAGAAGGTTTTTGTTCATTTAAATTTGATTTAATTTGCGAAAAGACTAGACAAAAATGGTCTCATTGTAGGGCGAGAATTGGGTTTGTACAGCTGACAATTCATATTTTATTGCATCCGAAATCATAGGTTGCCTCGATTTCATTTTCGTATTCCGTAAACTTTGTTAACAGTATTTGACATTCGCTAAAGTTTACCAAAAGTGCTATAATTTCCGCTATAAAACATAAAAGTTTAACAAAAAAAAAGCTGAACAAGGAAACAAGAAAAATTAAGAAAATTGTATAACTATCAAAAGAGTTGCGGTATGACTCTTGCCCAACAGGGTCTAAAAAGCATAAACAACATATTTGGACATGCACTATGATCGTCCCATCTATGGTGCTCGATTTCTAATCCCCTTTCCACCACAACCCAACAGGCTGAACAAAGTGCTAAACCGTACAAAAGCTGCTAATGCTTTCGGCCGTTCGGCCATTAAGCTTAACAACCAAACAAGAACAGTTGGTGAAAGTGCAACAGGGTACAAAAGAAACCAACAAACAATGAAGACATAAAATATGAAACATATTTTCATGTCTCTTCAGCCACCAGGCTCAAGGGATTGAGAAAGAGGTTAGAGTGAGGTAAAGACGACCGTTATTTTGCTTCACTGTTTTGTAAGTAACACATACAGAGTCTCCGTTGCCATTGCCGGAGATTCAGACAGCACCAAGCAGACGATCCACAGTCGCAGCGAGGTGGATTACATTCCGCAACAGCCACACTGCGTCGGGCGGCTCACAGAAATCTCTAATCCGAATCGAATACGAGGACAGTCATCGCATCGCAATTCGCGAGCACTACTAACGCGAATCAAAATCTGAGGTTTTTGGGGCCGGAAAGGGAGCTGGCGACAGAAAACGACCGAAAGAACACAAATTCTTGCCTGCCGGCGCACAAAACTGCGTGCCACACGGAGTGGCACGGAAGCAAAACTGTCTTGGTGCTGAAACTGAAGTAAGTACTCGGCCGGGGAGTGAGGGATCGATCGGGCGTCTCATAGAATAGATCACGCGGTGGAGCATCGCCGTGTTTCTTTGGGATGATGCCGGGTTCAGCATCGTGATACAGCACCATCATGCTGTACTGCAACTGCACCATGCACCAGATTTAGATCAGTTTTTGCTGCTGTCCTACTCGCCTTCTTTTTTTTCTTCCACTCTGTTGCCTTGCAAGACGTCGGGACCAAAGTCGTCAAGTAGCCACAAGGCCTTTCTGCATGGACACCTTGGGTAAACGAGGCGAATAATATGCGAATGAGTCATACAAGGTCTTTCCCGAATCCAGCAGTTGATGGTGTGCAGCTCGTTCGTGTGAGAAAATCAACGACTGCTCTGACGAGTTGATTTATGTGGCGCACAGAAACGAGATTAAAGAGGAGCGGATCTTGATGCTGTAACTGTTTCGTCGTTTCGAGATGCTGAACATTTTTACACCATTCAAAACAGAGAACTCGTTTGAATGTAAAATAGTTTCAATTAGTAACACCACTTCGTACGTTTTCTCCGTTCAAAATTATTAAATTATAAACTCTTGTACAAGAAGGAAATCGGGAAAACTGAAGAAAATTTTACTCGAACAAGTTAAGTAAGTTATTTCTAAATTCACACCACTGTCCATGAAAAACTTACGGATGGAGGCGGTCTTTTAGTTTGTTAAACAATGCTACCATAGAAAAACAATGTTTGCTCCAAAAAAATTGTCCGCCAGTAACCGAGTTCTGACATACCGGCTCTGTTGGCAAAATGGTGGTGAGATAGCCGGGTGATCGTATTTTTTTGCAAGTTGTATATGCTCGGACCATTTACCTAAATATTTTGATAGGATGTTTGACTATTCTTCATTTTATGCAGCATTTTTTTTCTCGAACAGGACAGATTTTTTTTTAACATATATAAGGACGGACGAGCCGTATGTTTAGAACAGGACAGATTGGGCCAGATTTCTTTCGCTGCTTTAGCAAATCTTGAAGCCCGTATAGATATTTTTTCTTCGTCGTGTACAGTGAATCATCTAATAGGGCTCTGGACAAGTTCTGAATCGATAGTATTCTGTTCATTTCATCTGCTTAAAGGTTCAAAAAAGACTAATAAAAACTTAAGAACATTGACATAATTATTTTAACTAATGGTGAATATTATTTGTATATATTCTAAATATTTGTAGAATTCAATCATCATTCAAACAATTGACCACTAAACTGTAGGATTGTATGAACAAATATGCACAACTAGTGGCGAAATCAACGAAAGAAGAAAAAAAAACCAACCAAGACACCCCAAAAACTCACGAGACGACCAGAGGCGAATGTGCATTCGGGGCCACGTCGCGATGATCAGCGTGCGCGGATTCCTCGCCTACCGAGTCGACGCCGATGGCCGATTCTGGTGATGGCGGCGCAACCTTCGACGGAGAACTCCCCGATCTGCATTTTGCTCCCAACACAACAATCGCACGAGGCACCACCGCCGCTCGACAATTTAAATATAAAATTGCACCGCGTAAAACTGCATTCAAGCTCTCTCAGATCCGCGGGGCACTAGGAGCCGATCGATTCTGACGCAAAAGCAACCGCCCGGAGGGGAGGCTGTTTCTGCGTCCGTGCTTCGCGCGATTGTGTTCGCGTCGCGAAGGCGGAAAATAGCGCAGACGAACTGACCTTTGTGTGGTGCAGCGGGAAATTCGTTGACGGCGACAACGATAGTCGAGGGCGCACTAGGGATGACTCGGTTAGGTTCGGCGATCGTCAGTGAACTGCGTTGCGCTGCGTTGTCTATTGTTTACGGCAACCCACAAAACACAATGCCTTCACAGAGGTGGTCCTCAGTTAAGATCCAGGGATAAGACTTGATACTCAATAGAAACTCATCTTTCAATCTCAAACGTTGCAAAACAACGTTCAGTGATGTGTATTAAGTGGACGGTATTGAGTACTAGATCGCATTTAATTCGATTCATTCTTTTGCCAGAAATGCTTAGATTGCAGTACACAAAGCAACCATAGTCATCTAAAACACTCCATTGACTACAGTATACTACAAGCAGTCTGTTAACTTCTGTGTTTGTCAAGTTTCAATTTAAAGAAATCAAATAACTTTTAAACAAAAAATGATTCCATCGACTTGACACTACGATGGCCATCTGTCTGAAGGTTAGCACTTTTGGTATTTAATTAAATCCTCTTCTGCAGCCACAGTGTTTGCCATGCCGCCAGAGAAATGAACTCACGAAGAAAGCAACGTTTTAATAGTCGAGACAAACAGACAAATGTCAACTCCATTTAAGATCAGCTTTGTCAAACCGATGTGGCCAGCCAACCAGCCAGCCAACAGGTTGCCCTATTCGTCCACTCCGGTCATCTGACGATCGATGCGTTGTGTTGGTTGCAGCAACCATTGAACTCGCACACGACTGCGAGAGGCATCATCATAAATCGAAACAAAGTTACCCGGAGAGATCCATCGTACATCAGCTGTCCTCCAGAGAAACACTGAACGCTAGGAAGGAACCGGTAAGGAAGCTGCTGCCGGCCGAGCACTGGCCAACAGCATCAGCGTATATGGCGGTCGATGGTGGTACGATGCCCGACGGCGACAGTTGACTGACCGTCAACGAGATACAACGTGCAGAGCGCGCAAACACTGCCAAGTAGTGAGCGCGAGTATCGGAATCTGTTCGGAAGAAGCCGCGTGAGTTCAATGACGTCCGTCCGGCGTTTGCTGAAGCGAATAGGAAGATTCCGGTTCCGGTCAAACGACGAACCTTCTCGGAGAGCGCCGGCAGGTAGGGAGGGAGTGTTTTGAAGCGAAACTGAACCACCAAAAAAAAAACACAAGTGACAAGTCAGTGTGGCGCTTCGCCAGCAACAATTCAACTGAGAACACCAGAACAAGTACTAAATGGCCTCTCTTTGTAGGTGAGACTGATACACGGGGATACTATCACACACTATGCAATGATGAACCATTATCCTTTGTTTGTGGTTGACGCACGAAGTGTCACTGTCCCCGTTTTGGTGGAGTTCAAGTTCGCGCGCCTTCATGGCGCGACCTCAACGGATTGTCCCACCTTTTTGGCGAAAGAGCGCGAAAGATCTTGGCCTTCTCCAGTGTATGTCGTCTGTGTGTGCGTGATGGATGATTTATGCGCCGTGGATGGGCCGCGTGCCAACTGATTGGAAGGCCAATGCCGACTCTTCGACCGTCAGACGCTGCTGGGGCTACACTATTGGCCGGGGAAAGAAGAAGGCCTCGGCGTCGTCGTCGTCGTCGACGTCGCCACCGTTGGACCATCTCGAACAGGTTCAAGTGACTTCTTTCCTCCGCTGCTCTCTTTCTCTTTCTCTTCGTTTTTCCACTGTCCACATTCGTCTGTCTGCCGCCAGTAGCCTCCAAGACGCGTGGAGTTTGGTGTCGCGCTTGGCTCACGAACGAAGGCTCAACCCCCTCAAACCAAGCAAAAGGTAGAAAGGCGCAGAGCGAAAGACACGCCAAGGCAGGCCCCTTTAGAAGGGGTTTTGGGTTGTGAAGAGTGTTTACGGTTAATTTCTCGCAAATACTCGTCATTCAATTTAAGAGACCGTAATTACTTTCCGGACTTTGGTCCGACCGGAGGGGCGATTCTTGTGCTTCTGTTCGTCCACCAGCACCAGTATATTCTGGTACTCGCACTCTCTCGCTCTGCCTCTGGCAAGCAAGCGAGGAGGATTCGGCTGAATGATCTTCTGGAGGAGTGATTGCGCTGGACCAGCTGGAAGCCGTGATGGGGAAACAATCTTGACCATTCTTCTCGTGTGGTGCTCCCCCTTTCTTTTCAGTGTGGCACTGTACATGTACCAGGGGAAAAAGGAAAAGGAAAAGCTTGGCTTAAATGCAAGAGAAAACTCGCCACTGACGATCTGAAGACGTGAAATGTGTCCGATATCACAGCAGTGGTGTCGCTATGTCGATGACACCAGTACAATCGTCACCGTGATGTGAAGACCACAGGGCATGCCGCGGTAAACATTTACCCTCCGCTTCATCAAACAACACGATCGTATAAACTCCGAGATTTCAATGAACAAACATTGTACTGTAGAGTAAATTCTTCAGAACTCGTGATGTCACGATCACGAGAATACGTTACCGGATCTCGTTGGTGCGACAAAGCAGGATTTGATCAACAATCTCAACCGCCTAGTGTGGAGACAAATATTCGCTTCGCTCGACAAGTTCGGGGTGTCTTATCAAACCACCAGAAAGCGATCGCTTACTTTCGTTCCAAGCTGAAACCATTAACCGCAACGGTTTAACGGTTTCGGAGCGGATTTTTGGCCAATTCGTTTTGCTCTCTAGTTGTGTCCATTGAACCAACACACCGCTCTCCTGCTCCTTTTCCCCTGCATCGAAATCGAACGAAATTCATTCATGCACCATCGAAAAACCGCGCCATTCAACAAACAGAGTATTCGATGAAATTCGGGCCCGCGTCATCTTGGTTAAATGGTGCTCCAGCAGAAGAAACGCCATTCAATCGTGCGCCATTTGTGCGGCTCACGCACCCAACGTCCAACGGCGCTTTCGGATCTCGCGGCGGAACTCGGCCAATCGGCGCACGCACGCGAGCCACATTAATTTCTTTCCATCGTAGCTTAAACCAACATGCAAAGCGGGCCAGGGGAGAGTGAAAAAACCGCGTCTGCGCACGCTCCCCACCAATCGACCCTGAACCCTGAACCATACTGGCCATAAATACCTCTGCCTGTTCGCCACCCCGTACCGATGGCGTGTCCGTGCCCGCAGAAGAAGGAATGGTGAAGGTCGAACGCAAATTTGCGTGTAACTCGAGAAGGAGGAGGAAGACAGCGACGACGACGACGACGACGATGGCGATGATGGCGATGGGGAAGTAATACTTCCGCATGTTCCGGGTTGTACCTTTGGTGCGAGTCAACGCCTCGGAAACGGAATCGGAATGTTTCCGGAGTCGACGGTACAGTTGGTTGGGGAGGACGATTCCGATCGATGTAATTCGAGCAATTGGTATCGAAATGACAAACAGGAACTTTACTCACTACTTACATTCGAAAGGAATGTCTCTCAGGAGCACTTAGTCAGGCCAATCCAAGGCGGATGCGATGCACGGAAATAGAGTTGCGGGAGAGATGGAACAACCGAGCGTCCTGCAGCGAACACATACATCGAGGGACATCCGTCAAAATAGGCAAATGAAACTAGTTGGTACTTTTAAATTTAAATGATCCTCACTTCGAAGCAGCCTGCTCCACCACCGAGGAGAGAGAGAGAGCGACGTGGAGGGTTTGCGAGTGCTAAAAGCAGCAACATTGAATCAGATCCAACAGTGAAATACACAGTACGCGATGGAGGAGGTTCCACCGATGTGCGTTGGAAGTGGTGCCAACGGTGTGAAAGCATGGGAATGTGGCCACACTTTAAAGGGAAATGGGTGCACCGACAGCAAAGGGAGGCGGCCCCGCGGTTGTTCATTGGCATTGGCGTTGGCAACCGCCGGATAGTTTAGAGGCGGAAGTGAAAAGAAGTCGAACGATCGTACGCACCGCGCGCAAGTGAACTCTCGAGTGGATCGTGGAACTTACAATCAACAGTGGGTGACATACTTTTACGTGGGCTTTGGTTGGATTTGCCAAACCAGCCACAAGAATTGATTGTACGAATTCTGTCAAGTTGACGAATATCGGATGGCAATCAAGGAAGAAATTGATAGACCAAACATTGGCCTGATAAGAATCTCTGGCACGAGGTTTCTTCGTACAATACTGCTAGATTCTTGGTAAAACAACTATTTACGCACTACGTGTGCTACCTGCGTTGCTAGGTTACTTGCCCTGTTGACGCATAATTCAAATTCGATCAAGCAAGCATCAAAGTCAGCCGAGTAAGTATGTCGCTGCCGTTGTAGTGGCCTTTTCGACGTAAAACTTTCAGTTTATTCATGCCACCAGCATATGGAAATTCTTTGAGGCCTAATAAACCAATAAAAAATCTTCCACAGCACACATTGTTTCTTTGACGATCGCTAGAAGGACATTAATGGCGCGCACAAATAAGGCCACAAGCAAACTAGCAACCACAACAATTACCGCTGTCGTTCCGACAGCCGCGGGAACCATAAATTTCCTCTTCTCCATCGAAATCATGAGCCCGGTAAGGATGACATAAATTTGGCATCGAAATAGAACATCTACTGCTGCTTCAACACAGTCACCGACTCTCACACTCTTCTCAAGCAAGCGGTTAGCTGGACTTTGTTCTGTCACCGGTAACGGTTGCGTGCGAATCAGCTTGCTTCCGTCCGATCATTCCGGCCGTCCAACAATGCATGGAATTTGTCTTTTCGGGGGCGGATTGCCTTCCATCTCGTGGATGACGTGATCCGTTGGGTAGGGGACATTGGCGACTTCCATCATTATCATCATCATCATCGGCACCACTGTTTGCGGACACAGGCCGCCAACGCAGAGTCGCGGTTTCGAACCGAAGCACCGTACCGAAAGAACCACTTTGCCACTTCAAAACCCCAAACACCCAAACAGCAAGCGCAGCCAAGCAGTCGCTCACAGAAATCAATCCGACGTAATATCGCGCGATCGGGCGTGTTTCGAGCAACGCTCAATCTTTGCACGGCCATCGTTCTCCGTGATCGTTCCGGGCCTTCTATTGACACACACTTCAAGGGTGTGCGCGATAGCAGGTGGCGGACGCTGCGGGAGCAGAAATCAGTATTGTGGTTGTGCGTGGGCCGACCATCGTCACCGTCGATCGTCGATCTGACGCCGGACGACGACGATCACTACGACGACTGGTATCGAGTTCACAGTGCGTCCTCCAGACACCAACGCGCCCCTGAAAGGCCGGGGGGAGACACGGGTTCGCTTCGATGGGCGCCGTTTTAGTCGACGAACGTACGTGATTTGATTTGTCACAGCCGACTCTTCTCTTTCTACTTTCGGGATGTGGCTTGGCGATATTTTTGCAGCTTAAACCAATCAAGCCTAGCGTGTTCCATGCACTAGAAGAAGACTAGCCACCGGAACTCAACTGCTCCCGAGGAGTGGACTGGATGCACGTGACGTTGAAGACAATGGCGTGCAAAATGGAGTTGTCCATACAACTTGTTTTGCGTTTTGCATATATGCATCAACGAGCGGATGGTAAATGCATCGACATCGGTATGCCTTCTTCTACCAGGCCCTCGTCACGTTTACCAATGGTTACTGGCACCGCACTGCAACAGCGTAACTGTGGATACCAGTGCGTTTGCACGACGGTTACTGTAAACGGATAAGTGGGCCGTCGAATCTTCATCGTAGTGATCTGGGTTCTACAAAGAAAAGATCATAATAGTCATTCGTTACGTAAGTACCGCCTGAAAACGTGCTAAATACGCTAATAAAGGGCACAAACACTCGTATAGAGTTAGTGAAGTCAAGACCATCGAACAGAAAAAACACACACGGGAATGCAAAACACCCGAAAACCACCGCCGAAAGTTAACGCCAAACCGAAACACAACCCGGCGTCGTTGGTCGATGGAAGAGGGGCGGCCGCCGCTCAAAAGGCCCCGTCATGCGCAACCATTTGCACACGTGTCGTCCGGGACTGGGCTTGAATTGGATTGCAGCAACCATTGCAGCATATGCTACACGCCAGTTCGCTGTTAGTTCGCACAGACGCACATTCACGCTACGGCGTGATTCAATTCGCGTAGGAAGCAGGAAATTAGCACCAGCACCGCCGCCAGCGAGGTACATCCTTCATATCATCTCCCAGCCGGCCACTTTCCAGCGCGACTTTCATTGATCGCGCTGTGCAGGGAAGTTCTGCCCACACACCGGTGGAATGGGTGAGGCTGTTTCGGTTTCGCAATCGCTCTCCATTTCTCCGCAACCCGGGATCAAGAGCATGCTAGCTCTTTCGATCGAGTTTCGTTGATCAGCCCGAAAGGATCGGAAAGTGATATCGAATCGGATACGGTTCGCACAGTAGGCGTAGAGGTTGTAGAGGAAATCGAAAGTGATCCAAAGCGAGTGGATATGCAATGCCGTCGTCTGTGGGGTCTGGGGTTCCGTTTCGTGGTTCGCTTTGACCCGGAATGGGAGCCTGATCTTGCACCGTCCAAAGAGCGGGTGTCGTTTGGCCTAAACACTATGCAAATTGTGTGCTATTTTTGTGTTTACCTAAATAATGAAAATGGCTTGGCAATGTGTTTAGAAAAAAACAAGACTACCACATAAAACTACGGTTGTCTCTCCTTTCAATGGCAATTAGAAACACTAACACCCTCGATAGTTATCTCGCAAAGTTATCCGTACAGTCGTAATGCGATAAATCATTCCAACGAATGTTAATCTGAATGGAAACGAGATACATGGACAGATCGTTAGGATGAAAGGCTCACTAACCGAACGATAAATCGAGGCTTCACCGGAAGGCTTTCGTAGCTTATCAGGGAACCGGTTTGATCGATGCTGAACGCATGCAATTCGCGGCACTCTGCGTCACCAAAAAGATTAAGAGACGAAGCGAGAGACGGCTCCCCACATTAGCTCATCCACCAGAAACCACCACAATCCAGGCCGCGTGTTCGAAACGATGGCAACACAAAACCCGAAGCGCGTCTCTGTTTGTGATGAAGAAAAATGGTTTTCTTTGCTCTAGTGGCCACAGCGCTACTTCTCTTTAGCCCTCACGTTCTTATCGTGACTGCTCGGAGCAAACTAGGATCATTGCTCAAGGTAATTGTTTGTATTGGCGTCGATCGCATGGCGCCCGCCACACGGCGAGAGGTGTAGACGTAGAGTACTTGATGGAAAGTGCAGTTACTACTAGACGGACTACTATGTGCTGTGTTTAGAGACATTGGGACCAACGGAATGACTCATGTTTGCTTTTGCTGATGACACACACTCACACACGAACTAAATAAAGATGGTAGCGAGCGGCCACCGCGCACATAATGACGGTTCGCCTACCGGTGGGATGAGGGCGGAGGAGTGAAGAACGTTTCTTTATCGACCTTGTCTCACTCGCCGTCCGTCATCGTCGTCGTCCCTAATCGTCGCAGGAAATTCGCTGCGCTGATGTCAGAGAAAATGAGTCAATGTAATCACCCACCGAAAGCCATTAGGACAAACAAAAAAAGAAAAAGGTACCCGATCCAAGAAGGCGCCTGGCCTGGTAAGCAAGTAGATCAAACACGGGCGCGTGTGTCCAGAAGGCGTGTGACCCAACGCGGCCCCCATTACCCATAGTTTCCGGGGGCACCCCAGCCCGGTCGAGACCCGAGGCTTCCTCACAACAACAAAAACCCGGGAGGCCCATCGTCGAGCGTAGCTTTTACGGCCACGGCGAGCGGCCAGCAGCGGCGAAACCTGGATTCAAGGGTTTGCTTGATCGATGGACGGCGCACACGGAACGCAGCAATAAAAGGAAGACGCTCGCTCGCTCGTTCGCTCCCTGGGTGGGGGGATGGAAGAGGAAGCGAAGAAGAAGGGACGGTTTTGTTCCTTCGGTGCGGTTCCAAAAACCGCGTGGCAAGCAAAGATGAATTTAAACTGCTGAAATGGACCCTGGACGTCGGTTTACTTGAGGGAGAAACCAAGGCAACCACACCACACGATGGTTGCTGGGATGGGCGTTGAACCGTTTACCGGTTGACCCCCGTGTGTCCAGGGTGTGGATGGTGCAAAGTGAAAAGTAATTAACACAGAATGATGAACGGTGAGTTGCACTTCCAGGTGAAAATGTTCGATTCTGACCAGCATCTACAGTTAGGTGGCCATGTGCCGATATCCGTGGGTTGTCCTCCTAGATGCAGCACCAGCACAAGCGGTGTTCAAGCGACCAGGGTCAAGCAGCTGGAGAGTGGGAGTTGCCAGCAAGGTGGCTGGTTACGATGTGTACCCTCCGCTAGAACCGGTTGACCTCGCCACGATACGAGCGGCCGCGTGACAACCAGCGGCGGAGATGGACCGAAGGGTGAGTAGTAGTGAGTAGGGGCCGGGGTACGGGTGGCCTGGGAAACATAAACACACTATCGGCCGTACACACGGTGGGCAACGTGAGGTTAGATTCCACCATCTGGAGAAGGAACCCTCCGGGCCGGGCGTTTGGAGAGGAGTAGTTGTTGCTGCGGGGTTGTATGACCATGTAAGGGACGATATGGTGATTGTCTTGTCTCACCTGAAAATGAAACGTTTGCGCTATCCGCTCGGCGGTTCGTTTCCTTAGTACGGCGCCATTCGACGCCGTCCGTTGATTATGTCAGGCCACCAAATGTTGTTGCTGCTTGGTTTCGCTTTCTACCGGTGATGCGGGACGACGACGAGATGGTGGTTGAGGCAGCGGCGTTGGTGGTGATGTGATAAGAACGGTTGCTCGTCGTCGCTGTTTCCACTTTGCACAACCGGCCACAACCACAACCCGGATGATAACGGAAGGGGTCGTTGGCTGGGGTGGGGAGGGATGTAGGGTGTGATGGAACTACTGGCTCTATACTATGCTGGCAGCGGTTCCTCAGCAGCTGAGCGGCCGTCACGATACACCCACAAAACACACGCACGCACGCACGCACAAGCACACACAACGGTAAGAACCTTCTAGCCTACTATGCTCCGATCGGATACGGATGTGAAAACGAGGCAGTGAGAGCCGCCTTCTTGGAGGAATATAACCCTTTCCACTTTCTGAGGCACTCCAGGTGAACAACAATAACAAAAAGAGGAAGGTGAATAACATCCGCCGTGCTGCTGCTGTTGCTTCTGGAGCGGCGAACCTTTTCTCACGAACACTACAGCGCGATCACACTAAAAAAAAATACGCACGACACACGTACACACACCGCTTACGGCACAAAAACGCACGGAAAAATGTGCGACGACGAGTTCTGCCAACAACTCCAAACGAACGGAAAACCAAAATTGAAACGAAAATCGAAACGAAGCGACAGCGGACCAGCGTGAAATTTCGCTGCCGATTTCCAACAACAAAAATGTGGGCAAATTGTAATCGTGGAAAACGCAGGTTGTAGGCGAAGTTATGTACATGTTTAGTTCCCTTTAGAAAAAGAGAAGTTCGTACTGGTTGGAAAGTAGATGGGTGTACATATTTTCTTGCTTAATGCTAATTTTTTTAAAATGTTTTACTGAAACTGAGATTTCTTTTTAAATGAAACACTAATTTGATACAAAAAATAATTTAACTGAAAATTAATCTCACCGGCCTTATTTTAGTGTTTCGCGTAAAAAAAAATTTGAATATTATAGGCATAATATCAGAAAATTCAAATGTTTTTTCAATTTACTAACTCATTTCCGCTTTATATGTTGTTAAGGAAAATGCAAAAGTAATTGTAGATTTCTGTATAAAAAATTTGAAAACGATACTAGCCAATGAATTCAACAGCTGCTCCCAATGTGCGGGGGGTCAGGAAGAGTCGGAAAATCATCGTGCGCTCGAGATTTGTGTCCGCAGCCGTCGAAGTGTGCGCTTGGTGTTTCGTTCTCCAACAGCGTGGTCAGTATCTTTGCGTGAACGTTAAGATTATTCCAACAAACACTTTTATCTTCAAATCGCGCTATCATCTTTTGCATGCTGGTCCATAATTATAAGTGTGAACCGTTTGTTTACCAGATGAAATTTATCTACACAAAGTCGCACGCGTGACTCGCTGCTTGGTCTATCATGCGTTTAACCCACGGAGGGAGCGTAGTGGACAAGATAGGGCCTGCTATAGTGTATTCATGCTCAGTGTATTAATGCAGATTACATTCTACACTCGCTGCGAAAGAAAGACTTCAAGGTTTATGACGATCCAGTTTTCCCCGGTACCCGTGTGGTTGTGTGCGTTAGGTGTCCTTTTATGTTGCAGCATAAGTGTTATGCTGGTTTCTTTAGTGTGTGTGTGTGCAGTCAAAATACGAATCGAATCCTTGCGGTACTCGGAATTTTGACGTTTTCTCACGCGATGACTTCACCTTCCGATATTTCGTGCGTGAAGAGAGAGAGAGAGCGAAACCGAGAGCGGATAGTGTTGTTATTTTTTTCTTGCCTCTTCGGCTGCCTTTTGTCTTCGGATTTAATGAGATATCGAAAGCGACGATTTTGAATACTTAAACATTCGAATTTGAATATCATAGCGCGTGTCTTCACAGCTCACCCTGATCGCCAGTGGACAGAGTGCGTGTTTTTTTGGGGGGAAATGGAGGACGCGTGACGTGTTGATTCGTAGCCACAACAACGCACACGACGATCACCAGCAAAGTGGGCTACTTTGGTCGATAAGAAGTGGTTCCTAACTCGTTTCACCGTGCGCCGTCCGTTAATGAAAGAGGCAGGGGGGGGGGGGGGGGGTTTACACCGACCACTGTCCGTGGAACTCGTTCCGTTCTTTGTTCTTGGACTTGAACGGGGACAGTTAATAATACGTTCACCAGACAGCCACACGGCCCTTGGCAACGAAAACGTGTGCGCCGCATTGCGTGACACTTTACGCAGCACGAGTGCAGTGATGCGTACAAAGTACTTCTGTGGGTATGCGTACTTCCACGTATTGTGTGCGTATGTGTTACATCGGTGGGTGGGTGGGTGGCCGCTGCAGCAGCTGATCATGCGTAGCCACCTCACCCCACCGGACCGAACTGGGGAGAAGGGTAGAGGGGAGCTCACCAAAACCTGCTTTTATCTGCTTCAGCAGTGAGCAGTGCAGAAGTGTTGCTCTCTCCTTTTCCCTCTCTCTCTTGCCCGCAACACAACGCAATCCAATCATTTAAGCAAACAATCAATCAATATGCTTTGGTCTGTTGTACCATCGGTGCACAATCGTGTCGCGTGTTCACACTTTATCGAACGATACCACCATTGTGCTGTACTGATAGTATTCGGGCAGCGCATTCGTCAAACATTCTCTCTCTTTTCGCTCGGGGCCTACTACAACTGTTCTGGTAGTAGCCAGGGTGAGACATCTTGGCGGACCCTCGGCTAACGTTTATGCAAAAGAGCCGATTTGGAGCTTCGTAAATCGCGATTCGCGTTGTGCCTCTCACGATCCCTCTCTCTCTCTCTCTATCTGTTTCTCTCCCAGTTTACTCACGTTGTTGCTTGGTTTCGCTTACTTTCGTAGTAGTAGCCAGATCAGCTCGTCTTCCGGTGTGAAGGAGCATCAGCAGCAGTAGTAGGAGCCGTGCCAACAGAAGCAGAAGCATCGCAAAGGTCACCTGCAAACAAACGCCTGCTGCTGCTAAGACCGTCGTGTCGTGCTCCGTGTCCCGCAGTTCAAAAATAGTGTTTAAAACGTGGTTCGCGTTCGAAAAGTTTCGTCAATAAATTCGCTTCGTTCGAACGTAGAAACTACCACCGCCACCGCTTTTTGATTCCTCGGTTTGCGCGTGTTCTTTTTTCCGTGAGTGAAGCGTCGTCCGTGAAGGTCGTCGCCAGTGGCAGAACGGTTGTCAGTGTCGGAGGACGCGAGGGTTTCTCATCGTCCGGAAGGAAGAAGAGGTATCGCTCCGGTTTTCAAAGTTCAACCAACTGTCAAGGATGTGCCAGTTCCGAGTTTTCTAGCATCGTTCCACAGTTTCAGAGCAGAGTTTGTGTAAGTATACCGAGCATGTTATTGATATCCTGTTTTTGGTTTTAGCCTTAGTTGTAGGTTACATGAATTCGGTGTCCAAAATCCGGTCATCCTATAAGGATACACCACATGGGAGGTTTTGCTGTAAACTAGAAACCGAACGATTAGTCCACCTTCGGGAGAATTGTGTAACTGTTGAGACGCTCTCGATGGCAAGTTGGCAAGAAAGTGTAGCGCACTGTCCGCTAATGCCCCGTTGCCAATTCACCAGTGAAGTAGTTTGTTACAGACTAGCGTTTGCTGGTTCTGGCGAGCCGTGCCGACACTTGCATAATCCGTTCACCGCAACTATTACAGAACCAGTTCGGTCAGCCAGTGGTGTGGTGGACGTGACGGGGACGAGACGATTTTTTCCGCTTTTTTTCTAGATGAAGTGAACCTGCAGTGTATGCGCATTACAGTGCAAGCGAACGCTCTAAACCAGTTGCTGCATTAATAAATCCGCACCGCGGATTGGTTGGTGCATTCTTGGGTGTATCGTTGATACCGTTCTTTCGAATGACGGCTTGGTGTATGACCTTGTTCTCCGGAGCCCAGCGGAGAGCACCTAGGTTGATTGCGATGCAGCGATGCGGCGCTGCATTGCTTGTTGATATTTCCCTTATCGTCACCGCACCAGCCTGCTGAGGTGCTGCAGTCTGTAGACCAACCAACACGCTTTACAACGGCCGTTGGTGGCTGGCTGTAAAACGGTTCCTTGGTTCCTGTAGCTATCCAAGAACCGGTTCTTCATCTTATGCGGAGGCGTTTAGTATATGCCAAGGAGTATTTCTATTTTTAACTTACAGTTTTTTTAAACAAAAATACCCATCGTTAATTGCGATTAAAATCCAGCCCCATTCTTGATGCGTGCAAGTGGGTGGAAAGCGAAGATGTTTTTCCTGCGGCACACCGAAAACCGAGAATCACGTTCACACGCCATGTACACTCCCTTCATCACCTGTCAGCACCACGCTCCTTTCATTGGCCTAGATGGCCCGAGAATTGGTAAAAGTTTTTCCATCCAGTGGGTATAGTGAACCACGTTCCCCAACTTTTCCACTCCCTGGAATCCACATCACGCACGTGGTCCCGGGGGCTTGACGAAAGCACTGGAACGTGATGCATGTGACTGCAGAGCTTTTGTCTGCAGCAGCACTTGGAACGAACGAACGAACGAGCGAGCGAAACCTCCTCATGCCGCCGGTGATGTTCCTTTCGTTGCTCTGTGACAAATGCAGGGCCGAGTACTTGTTGATTTTTGGTGTGACCAACTTTTCCAACTGCAACCGTCGCCCTCTGGCCTCGGGCCTCCTTGCCATTGCAACATGGCAACTTCTGTCTACAATTTCCACAAAAAATGCGGCGCTGAACACGAGGAGGACGAGCGAGAGATATATTTTTCATCCTCTGTTCCACCATCCACGTGGTATGGTACGTCTGTGCAGCTGTGGCTGGCTGTGGTGTTGACGATTGGACCGATTGGACTGCACCGAAGCACCACCACTTTCGAGTACAACAACACAACCCGAAACAAGTGGAAGTGATGACAGTGTTGGGGTTTTTGGCGAAAATCGAATGGCGAGCAAAGTGTGACGGTTTTCCACAGAGAACACTGAGCATTGCGCGTCGATGCAATGGTGGCTGGCAGTTGGCCAATGGACTCCACCGAAACGCAGCTTCAGCTCCCGGTATCTAAGTGCAGCCATGCTCGTTCGACACTTTGTCATAAAACTGTCTGTAGTTGGTTTGCTTTCGCTTCGTTGCGATTTTGGGCGAGAATGGCCAATCTCATGCCAATGATTCATCCCATACTTGACCTTCCGCATTTCCGCGTACTCGTCAGTTCAGTGGTACTTGATTCGTGTTGTGTGCTACCACCGCAATGGTTATTTGGGAGCTCTTTCTCTCTCTGTTTGCGCAAGTCCGGAGAAGCGCAATATTTATGCAAATGTGTTTATACATGTTAATTTAATGCAGTCGCGCCTGGTTGGGCACCCCGTTGATCGAAAGAGATGATGTTTTGAGTGCCGCAGCCCAGAAGTGCGTATGCAGGATTTGTTTTTGATGTTTTCCACAGAGAGAGCACACGTCGTGACTGAGAGACTTCTGGCAAATGCGGTTAAAAATGTAGAAAGTTCGATACATGAATAAGTAATTGCATTTACATATTATGCTGCTTTATTCTAAACTGAACTACACCATTTTTGCTTTACTTTTTTTCTGTTTTGGTATATAATTATTTCATCTCACTTTCTGAACGTTACCCAAAGTGCAAAGGGAAAGTACAAAAAAAAACAAAAAAAGCTAGAACATTCCTCTCTCTCTTGAGCTAATTACTGCCCCAGAATGGTGGTTTATGCTACAGCAATACAAACGACGACTACATGAGCCACAACGCTGCCAAACAGATAGATTTAGATGAGCAGGATTTACCCGATAACAACGAGGACACGCTTTCACGGCGAGCATAATTCCCGGGCACCAGCTTCCGGGCGCCAGCTACAACTTCCGGCTAACGATACATCATTTACTGTTTTGTTGCCTCCCTTGGGCAAGCAACCACACCCACTGGGGCGCCAGCCGGATTGGTCATCGTTTTCCACCCTTCCCCCCCCCCGCGTTCGCCTTGTGTCTGTCGCTAGGGCTGATGTTATGCGAGCATAACACTTGTGAACATACCACAAAAGCATAACAAAAGCGAGCGGGAGAAAGTCCTACCGTACCGCAGTGGCCATCCCGAAAGCGTTGGCATAAATGGAGACCCAGGATACGGTTCTGCCTCTGCTTCTACGCCATTCCGGTCGATGAACAGATAGTCCGGGCCGCACTAGCGTGGCAGGATGTGTTTCATGTTCTCGCTAGACCACTAGCACCGCAGTGATGGTGGCACTGAGATAGCATACCGTGTCGTATGTCATTGTTTGCTCCACTTTTCACTATTTAACCAGCCCCACGTTCAGTAACAGCTGCCGTAAGTGGCTCATTATTCATAATGTTCGCGGAAAGTATTTCCATTCTCATCTGCTTTACGCATTTCATTTAACGAACATTGTGGTACCATGTTCGAACCGAAGGGGTTTACCGATTGATGGTTACGTTATAATGAAAAAGGCGTTTTTCGCTGTAGCATGTCGGCGGCGCTTAACACCGTCAAACCGATGGTGACAGGTTGTGTCCGAACAAGTTCGAGGCAGCGTTAATGAAGAAGTTGCGCAACCGAGAATGGTCAGGAGAGCCGACGCCTGTCGTAGGCGTACCGAAAAGCCAATCCCTATGGCTCATAAACAGCTGACGCTTCTTTATTTCACCAGCACAGAATGGGGTGTGTTTTGGGACCGTCGTCGCGTCTAGACGTGATAATGATAACCTCGGCGCATAAAATCAATTAAGGACCTTGGCAATGGCAGTGTGTTACATCCCGGTTTATGATGTGTGATGAATGGCCAGGCGGCGTGTAACGAACTTTATGTTCTAGGTTGTGATAATGGGCACGAAAATAGCCACCAAGTGGTTTTTGGCAAGAATGTCTGATCGATAAACTTGATGGAGCTATTACTCCAGGAAATTCGAGATGTTAATAGATAAAAATGACTGCCGTTCTCTTCTTTATGTACTTTTACAGCTTTTGTGCTTACAAAGCTAATCAATCAATCGCCAATCGAGTAGTAAAAAAGGCCGGGCTGCGCTTTCGTGAAATTTATAAATAGTAATTCTATTGTATCGTTTAATAACCACAAATCATAAACGTTATAAAATACAAACCATCTGAGCCACAAGGGAAAACCGATAGCCTCTGGTACCGGTAACGAACCTCTTCTTTTTACGCTTTTTATCATGAATGTGTCACCATAATTCACCATAGAAATGGTCACCGCAACCGAAAATAGGAACGAAAATGGAAACAAATCGATTGAGGCCGCAAAAAATAACCATCCAACACAACCATCACGCACCAGCTTTTGGGTTTCCAATCCAAACACAACTGTGGTACTGTGGTGTTCTCGCGGACTACCGGCAACCGGGCGTGGCGGGGTCATAAAACTATTGTTTGCGTTTGAGTTTATTTGACTTTCCCGTTTGCCAATTTACTTTATGACGTTTCGGACAACTACCGAACGCACAATGTGTCCCAGCCCCCGTTAGCGTTCGACTGTGGGCTAACGGGAAAATGCGTTTGCGCGAACAAGGACCCTTCTTCGAGCCCTTCTGCTCACTGACCTCCAATATGCGCGCCTGGGGGGGGGGGGGGGGGGGGGTTCAGCGAGGAGCAAAAGAGAAGCGGGAGAAAAAGACAACCAAAAAGCGCTCGCCTTGAACTCGGCCAAATTTATGGAGTTCGTTGGCTGTCGCTGGTGTGTATTTGTTCTGTTGTTGTGGAGCTTTTTGTTGTTGATTTATGTTTCGAATAACAGAGATATTTATGAAAGAATCTTTTCTTACTAATTTTGCGAACAAAATTCATCACCGCGATATCAAGTAGACATTGAGATTTGTTTTATTGAATCGAAGAAATGGAATGATATTGATAAGTTATCCAATTAATGATATATTTTACTCCCGTTTTTCTATCACAAAACTTAACTACTCCATTATGGTTTATTGTAAAAAGCGATCACTCTTCGATCAATAACGAACTTCCCCCGAGGACCCATCGAGAATCTTTCTATCTAATTCTTTACACATTAAACGGCTAACCCCAAACCTATTGACCACATTGCACGGTGGCGCCAAGGTGTCTGGCCACCGGAGTAAGGGGAATGAGTTCGCTTTGCATAGAAAATGGATTCATCACCACCGCACCCACCGCTACACCAGCTCAAATGGCGGAAAACTGTTGTCACGGACCATCAATTCCGCTCAATTCGTCGCCGACGTACGAGTGTGCGTGCGTGATTATGTAGCTGCCCCAGCGGTGGCGGCTGCTCCTGCGTATGCCTTATGCCCGTGGAGACCGTGAGACCTCCTCCCTGGAGCCCGGTTGCCGGTTCAGTTACACGACAGCCTGGCGTCACCTTTACGGTCGTCTTCTTTTGTCGGTGGCATCGACGGTGGAATCGACGGCAGGCGCCGTGGAAATGGGTTTTCGGTGTCGTCACCAATAAAAGGTCGCCGTGCGGCCGTTTTCCGACAATGGGCCCGTGAATAGGGCGAACAAAGGGAGGGAGGTGCTTGCCGTTCCGGTCGCACCATGTTTCCACGTTAGTCGAGATCGATATTTAAAGCGGTTTAGTAGCGTTTAAGAAATGAAAGCATTATAAATAAATGTTATAATAACTTGCTCTAAATGACTCTATCGTATGGAGCAACACGCGTGCTCATCTTCTACCCGAAAACCAACGCAAAACACATGTAATCTGGACGATTACGCTTGCTATTGATTAACGTTGTGGTCTTACGTCGAGTGTCGCATCGTCGGTGACCTGTACTGCCAACGGGCCTGTCTCGTAATATGTCATTCATGTGGCGTCGTGAGATGCACACCGCATGCAGCGATGCACATTCCGGTGCCCGTCAACGCAATGGTACGAGGCAGGATGAAGCACGGAAGGAAACTGTTGATATAATTGCTCAAGCACGGTTGACCGCATCATGACCCTGACCACAGCAGGACACACTAACACTGATTAGTGTTGAAGTTGTGTCCAGTATTCTAGCATTCCAGATCCAGGAACACGTTACCTAATAGCTATCTAATGCTGCATACTACAACTAGTGCCATTCCTAGAGCTGATGATGAGTAAGCGTTTGATCATTTAATCAGAATCCAGGGCCAGAACTATCGGGGTCATTCGGTCCGAGCACAATGGAACATTTGCTCTCATTTGTGCTCCCTCCGCCTGGCTAGTGAAGTAGTTTGACTTCAAACAGATGCTTCAAGATCTAAAAGGCTTCAAAGTATCGCAAGAAATTCGCTTTGATGGGAAGCATTTCCCTGAAGCCGATTGGTGGATCGGTGATAGCGGATAGCGTGGTATCTATCGTTATCGTGGTGCCATCATCTTGATTTCCCCTCTCCAAGAGACCGCTTTCACTTTGAGTTTGATGAAGCAAATTGAGAGGTTTTTAATAGAACTTAATTTGTGATAATTTGTCCAACGAAATTACAATAATTTCGCCTTCGCAAACACTTGCTATCAGGTTCACTGCTGGATGCTTGGCACGTTTTAGGTTTTTAATTTAACAATAAATTGAGAGCCGAGGACACCTATGACAGAAACGAATAAAAATCGCTTGTGAGCAGTGGCCGGTAAAAACGACAAACAACCTCAGACAAGCAACATACATCCTCTCCCAACGATGGAGATCCATCGATTAAGCAACCCTTTGGTCCGGTGCACGTGTCCTGTGGGTTTGCTCGGTGGGTACCATGCGCCAAAAACGGGCTTGTGTTGTCTAAGACCGGCCTGGCACACTACACGGCCTCGACCCCGAGGATATGGAGGCGCATGGTACTCGCGCACACACCAGGACACATCAGGACACACCGTTAGCCCGTTCGTCCGTTTGTCCGTCACTGAACCTGTCCGCCTTCCGTTGCCCGTGGTTCAAGGGCGGCCTTTGCTGTGCCGGGCACGTGCCCAAGCTTGGAAGGGTTGGCTTCTTAAAAGCCTGCAATGGCGACCGTCGCCTTCACCAACTTTCGTTATGCGCGCTGCTGGTGTTGCGCTCTGTTATGTTGGCATTCGTTGCATGCCACGACGTATCCCCAGAGGGGGGGGGGGCGGATCGGAGGGATGCATGTTTATGGGAATTATAAATACATTAAACCATTCCCCAGACCCACGGCACATGGCACACGATTAGTAGGAGGAGCGAAGAAAGTGGAGCCTGGCTCTGAGAAGTGCCGCAAGCGTTGTCCTGCCAGTGGATTGTAGGACCGCTTAAGGTCAAGGAAGTTTTAAATGGATAAAGATGGGTTCGTTTGCGTTAGGAACCGGTTACGTAAAGGACCGTTTGTGGTGACAGCTGGTGAAAGGAAAGACGTCAACGTGCACGTAGTGGAACATAAAACATGGAACATTGCCTTTTACCCGCTTCATCGTTTGTTTTGTTTGTGGAGATTCCTTGTTGAACTATAATTTGACGAAAAAAATAATTAAATTCTCAGTTCAATTTCCAAATAAACTGTTGAAATATCTTTGGATGACATATTTCATGGCGAGCGTAATGTTGGAAAGCATCAAAATGAACTCAACAGCAACGCATCTCGCCAGAAGATAAAGGCAAACTCTCATGATCTTCGCCTCGAGAGATCGCCTCCGCGATCGCGACATTCATTTTCAACACTCTACATTCGCTCTCTCTCTCTCTCTGGCGATCGTTGGCGTTCTCTTCCGAATCACTTTGTCGTCCGATCGTCGATTCACTCGCCGTTCCGTGTGCACTCGATGCCACTGTGCGCTGCCTGAGCAAATAAGGGGCCACCCGCCCGGCCAGAGTGTCCGATGATGAGAGGAAGCCGCCGGTTCGGTAGCGATTCGCTTCACTAGTGCTGCGTCTGCAATGCTGCCAGTTTGTTTCCGGCTTCGGTGAGCACTGGTCGAACACTTGACTGGTTGGCATCGTGAGTTGAACAAAGCCCAGCACGGAGGGGGCATTAACCAACCATCGTCGGTGGTTCTGTTCCGCGTCCGCGATCCGAGTGAACAGGTGGTGGTCAGATTGGTGGATTGGTGGTCACCGGTTTTGGAAGCTTTGTTCTTCGTGTTGTACACACTTCCCATCGATCGCTTCCCATTCAAAACGTTCTAAATCCTTTGTGATGAGCACGATCGATCGCGGACGATGATAAAGCCGCCAGTTGCTGCTGCTGCTGCTCATGGGTGGTAGTGTTGTGTGAACGGAGCACCAGTAAAAACGGGGAGGGCATTCAATCCAAGATCGTGCGCCATTCGCAGCAAAACCAGTGCGCGACGCAGCTGGTAGCGTCAGTCGCCGCTCTTCAGCCGTCGTCAGCTGTTTTGTTTATAATTATCAGGTGCAGGTGGTACGGTGGGGTACGGTGGACGCGCTTGGCGCTCGTCAAGATTCGTGGCGAGGTTTCCCGGCCCCCGGCAGCCTGGCCTTATTACGTTCGTCGCGCGTCGCGTGTATCTGTGTCGGTTACGCTTGCGTTACGCGTTGGCAGGCGTGGCCACGGTGGTGGCGGACCGTGGGAAAAAGGATATTTTTAAACAACCAAAACAACAACATTGGCCTGGCAAAAAGCGCGTGTGTATATGTTGTGCAAAGTGTCCTCCTGTTTGTGTCCCCCGGGCGGGTTGGTACTTCCTTTGCGTGTGAAGTTTGTTTGATGCGTTCATAAATTCAAATCTCGCTATCGGTTGTTGTGCACTGCTACTTACTGTAACTGTGGCCATCGTCTCGGCATTGTGTTACCGGGAGCGTAACGAAACGTGTTCTAGCACGCGGTCGCGGATTATCGATGGCAGTTGTGGTGCCTCGACGTGCTTCCGTACTTGATAACGCGCCACTTCGCCGTCATCTGTCTGCCGCTTTCACCGTCGGACGCCGGAGATAAGACGCGGCCCCCTTTTGGAATGCTTCTGGAAGGAATGGGTGATTACCGGAACGCACTGCGACATGGCATGTGCCGTCCGTCCGTCATGATCGCTGTACGATGCTGATGGAAAACCGTGGCCAACACTATCGCTTCGAGCTGATCTAAATAGTGCATCAACAATAGAGAGAGAGAACGATCGTGTTGCAGTGGCAATAGGTTTTCGGTGGCGTTTGTACTTTAAAGTGCCGCGATCTGTTTAACATAAATCATTAAACTGACGGCGTTACGGTCGTGTGTTTCCGTTGTCAGCCGCATGCTCATCGGATGATCAACAGGCAGACAGACAGCCACAAAGACTATAGTCTCTGTATGTAATTCGTGCGAACTAATCCGCGAGAAACGAATTACGACACTTCGTATCCGCGATACTCGTGGCGACGACGGAATTACAATCACAAAAGGCTGTCCAACCCAGTGGCGTGTATGTGTTCAGTGGCCACTAATTGCCCAGCGACCAGCGGTTAAGTTTGGTGAGCGCCGGTCCGTTTGAACCGCCAGAGTAAAGCCGGAAACTGTTTGCGGTGCGCGATTGGCAATGATCACGCCGGTGACGACGACGACGACGGCAACGGTTGTGCAACAAACGATGGTAATGATGTGGAGCGTTTGGTTGGTGATTTTGCTAGTGATAAGCATTTGTACGTAAAATGGAATCGAAGTTACAGAAAAAAAGTCGCATATTTTGCGATCAATCGATCGTTCGATCTGCTGATTGGATCGAAGTGAATCCCCGGTGCCCTGGTGTTGTTTGCTTAGAATCTGTGCGCAATTCCGGTGCATGGGTAGTGTCAACCGCTTGGCGTTCTTATTCGCTTCGATTCCGCCTAGAGAACGCGAATGGGGTAGAAGTGGTCCGACATGTGGCGTGGTCTAAACGAATGAGGTCACCATGGGAACACCATTCTCTGGCGTTGGTTGTGTTGCTGTGAGGGCGCGAGGACCTTGAAATCGAAACGGTAACTTGTATGCTGTTCCAGAAGAATGAAAGCCGAGTATAATAAAGGCCGCTTGCAAGAAAAGGTTGTTAATCAGAATGGTTCGCTCATTGGGCGTTCTATTTCAACAGCATAGCTTTGTCGGATGGTGCTGGAGGTGCTGGTGGTGTAGCGGAGGTCGTTCTGCGACTGTGGATTATGTTACAACAAATCCATCCATCATTCATTATGCAGTCACCCCACCTCAGTTGACTCAGATTTCATCGTTGCATAAGTATGACCGCAATTGAAATACGAATTTGTACGACCCAATGGGAACTGCGTAGTGCTTGCTCATCCGGAGTCGTGTTAGAGGATTGGAATGTTCCGGAATTAACGACGCACACGCTCTTAATGCGTTTAATGATATTTTTGCTATTCATCTTGACACTGGAAGGAAGCTGAATTATTCTGTCATCTAATTACATCTTCAATTATTGCAGTGGAATGCTCAGCGCTGCACGGAAGTGGGCGCTCTGGTCTCTTTGCAAAGACACAGGAAAGCGTCATCGTTATCTGGTGTTAGAAATGTCTGCCAGGAAACAGAGAAGTTGACCTACATCACTGATGCTTCGGTTTCTTCGCGCTCTTAAAAGCATCCGCTGGCTGGCTAATGGAAATGGGAACTGCTATGATGGAAAATTAAGTTTTCTGCTACGCCATCGGCTTAGCGGTAGGATTGATTCACGAAGAAAGTGAGAGAGAGAGAGGACGGGAGTGTTTCGTCTAATTCAATCAGCTCGAGGTATGATTGTCCTTATAAGGGTCCAGCGCTGTTCTCCTCCGAGGAGCGAATGAAGAATGTACAATCTGTATACAATGCTTTGTGATAGCTTTGTCGTCTGTATGATCTGTGGCAGTATGATCATGAGATAAAAAAAATCAGTCCAACATTACAGGCCAGTTAGTAGAGAACACCAGATTGGTGTGCCAGATTAGATATCATAACAACAACGTTGAGCGACGCAGTTACGCTGCGACGCACTAGTCCGGATGGATTTCCGTCCGTACACATAAGTGTGGGATATTGATGACACAGCATTCCGGGCCAGTATTTATGACCCTTCGGTATCGGTAAACAATTTTTATGTTTTTCATACTTTAAAACTCCTCACCATTCGTGGCTGCAGTTGCACGATTTGCTGTATTATTGTTTATTTTGTACACTTCCTGATCAAGGCGGAAACATTGTCTGAACAGTGAAGTAAGAACTCGCCCTCGTAGTTACCAACTTTAGTTACGCTTTATGGTCCATTGAGATGCGGTGCTGTAGCGTTCGCCACTTTGTAACATTTTTGTGCGGTTTGTGGCTGAGCAATGTTTATTGGTACCGAGCCATCAGACGGCTTGGCGTCGGTTCAGGACGGACGTTACTTTGTGGCATGTATACCGTGTCGAAACTTGGTGGCCCTCCGATATTTCCATAACAGAACCGGCTTGATCGTGCCGGCCATTTGTTTAATCTGTCCCATTTAGCGCGCACTGTTTGGAAGAATCCGTTAAGTGGCATAAGCTTCTGGGCTAAGCCCACAACAGAGACTAAGGTCCTTAATGCGATAAATCAAAATTCTCTTTGCGAAATTAGCTTTCGAAAACAAACGAGCTGGTGAAATCGAAATTTTGTGGAACGGAAGAGAATGCCCGGTTCAGAAACAAATGGTTCTTCCACCATCGGCGCGTGATTCAGGATTTACAGCGTAGCAGGGCCAATCTCATATCCTGGCACACCAAATCGTCAGTAAACCCTCGTCGTCGTCGTTGAAGGGCACTCCCGGAACCGGAAATAATGCGGAAACGATGCAATGAACCACACGGGTGCGGTCGGGTAACGTCATTTCCTTTTCAATTTTAGATTGTTAGTCGAGCACTCCCAGGGCTGGGCACCTGGGCATCATGGTGGTGCGGTACCTAGCAAGGAGCTGGAGCACATTACTTTTGGCTTCAATTGGCTCCCAGTGGTGGTGTTAATAATGTATGCAATGCTCTCTCTCTCTCTCGCTCGCAACAAAAGTTCACGACTGGCGAAGGTAACGTGCTGTTGGTCCAACATTCGTTCTAGAGCATAGATAAAATTCCAGCCCCACGTTTCGAGCCCAACCTCATAATATTTATATCCTTTTCGGTCATCCGCGGACGGTCGGGGACTAGATAGATAGTAGCAGGAAGCCTAGCGTGAGAACCTTCCTCGCGTAAGATGAGGATTCATGTGCAGCAGCTGCATCCTAAGGCAAACCGTGCACATTCCTGAAGTATTTTGCAATCTGAGCTGCCACTGGTAGGAAGTGGGCAAGGTTTCTGTGTGGTACCCGGGGGCTTATGCTAGCGTATGAGAAAACATAAGCTATCGTTGTGCATAATTCAAGTTTGCTGCTACATAAGACGTACCCTGGTGCTGAAGCTGTACGGTTGCAGCGCAAGATGTTCCTCCATCTTAAGCGCAGCACCACAAGGATGCAAACCGCTCCCAAAAAGATTAGTTCAGTTCCTTTGTGAGCATAACTAGGTCAAAGGTTGGTGCATTGGTTCCGTACCAATCGGCACGCCAGGTTAAAATTATCATTCTTAGCAAGCCGGTGGCAAGGCAGCGAGCCGGCCGTGCTCCTCTTCAATCCGGCAAATTTTATTTCAACAGCTTCGAGAACGAGAACGTAGCTAGCACTAGGACTTAAATTCAATTAGGCACACCATCCTGGGAAACGGTAAATGGAAAAGCGCACGAAACGACTCGATTGATAAATAGTCAAAGCCTGTCTGTGGACGCGAACCCCTCGTACCGACATCCTTCGCTGGAGCAGCCAGCCAGGGAGGGGAAGGCTATTTTTAGCGAACTAACGAATGCACCCATCGAAGGAAGCCCCGAGCCATGGCCCCGAGACAGAGCATAATCGGAAGTCTCGCGTTCTTCCATCGTGGCATCGATCCTTCAGTGTCTTCAGTCAGGAATCGAGTCTCTCTCCAGCCCAGAGGGATTGGGACTGGACGAAGACGAGAGACAGGCTTCTTCACTCATAATGATGGCCACCATTCCTATGGGTAGCCAGCCGTTTCGGCAAACCCTTAAATTGGTTTGCGTTGTCGAATTGCTTAACAATGTTTGATCGTTATCCTTGGCTGGCATTCTGTTCTTAATCGACAAAAAAAAACTATTCCACGCGCCGCAGAGGATCCTCTGTGTGCTGGCATAATGGAGCAACGGGCCACTCCGTAACGCCCCAACCTTTGGCCAGAAGTGTCCTCAAAGTGCAATTCAATTCCGTTTAATTGAAGGACGAAGGAGCGACCGGGGACCGCATTCGTCGCGCGAGTCGCAGCCGAGGGGATATTTAAGCGCACGGACGAACCTTTTCTGGCTCGGATGGTTGCCAAACGGGATGAGGATGCCTATTTATACGAGTCCGTTCAATGCACCGTCAGGCATCCCCCCCGCCGAGGGGCCTTGATGTTTGATGGTTGAGTCGCGTGTGGTCTTTTCATTAGCACGTCCCGATTGTGACATTTGTTGTGTGTTGCTGTAACTGATGATGAAGGAATGGTGCAGCGATGCACTATAAAAGGTTACCAATGCGCCAAATCCATGCCGCACCCCGTTTTGTTTAATCTTGGCACCGTATTGATCGATGAGGACAGTAATTATCTTATCAACTTCAGCTCAATTATCATTCTTCACCAACGGCACGTGAGGAGGCTGGGGATAGATGGGAGCAGTTTAATGACTTTGCTTTTGGAATATTGGGGTGTGATCGTCTTTCACATTGTGGCACTCGCAATTCAGCATTTGAATCGATATTAAGATCAATGAACGGATCAGCTGGTTACTATTCCAGCGGATTGCCTAGCAACGTCTCTGTTTGCTCGTTCACTACGGGCAAGCGTGAAATAAATCTATTCATTCGTCACGTTGTGTGTCACCTGATGTCTCTTGCTGAAGCCCTTTATATGTTCCTCGGCTGAGGTCAAATATTAGCATCCGAAAAGGGATGCAAAGTCGTCGGCATTGTCGATGGATCAAGCAAAAACGCACACAAAACGGCAAAGAATTGCGTCACATGAATTATGCATCCATCTCACACAATTGGCCGCGAGTTTGGTCAAGATCGTTGGAGGTTGCTGACACCCACTGTGTACCGTGACAGCAGTTCGATGTCAAAAAGGATGCACGCGGCGTTCACTGGCCATCCCCCCCTGTATGTGTGCGCTTGAAAATGGACGCGTTTTGGGTATTTTTAAAATTTATTACCACCTGAACAAACTAACACGAGGATCGGTCTGTGGCCAGCAAGGGTTGGGTGAGAACAATGTGAAGACGGGTGCTTTGTTGTGCTCAGCATCTTGGCACCCGTTTAACCGGCTTGTTGTGACTGTTTTCCCTCACTCTCACTCTCAGCGTGCCGGGAAAATTGTGTTCATTTACGGAGGTTTTCGCTTCGAGGATGTTCGGTTTGATAAAGGCTGCAATTGTTTGTCGTTCTTTAATAAATAACAACTGTTTCGCCAATCGCCACGATTGCAGCGCCTTGATTGGGCCACTGCCGGCTAACAGGATGATGG
>NC_064877.1:22022500-22040000 GCF_943734665.1 Anopheles aquasalis | reverse complement strand
TCGTTGGAGTGGATAGTAAAAATCAGCCCTTCAAGGGTGGTGTTACAGTATAAGAAGGGATGACGTTGCCCGGGTTTGTTTGGTGGTTAGCACGATCCGCGATCTTAGCAAAGGTACCGAATGTAATCGGTTTCTTCCAAACTCGAGTGACCGCGTTCGTTGTGGGAGAAGTAACTTGACGAGCGGATCAGTTTGTCTGCGATTGATTGATTTTATCCAAACGATTCCACTATCTTGCTTAATTGGCCTTTTCTTTTACTTAGAAAACTATAGATTTGTTGCCGGCACTTTGGTGCCGATTGTATTTTAAGTGTATGAAAGTTTGGTCGCTTACGCAGCGTCGCTGTACAGCTCTATTAAACTCATCGGAACTTTCGCACAAAGAAATGATACAGATGGCAATAGTAAGTCCTAAAAGCTCCATGGGAAGCTACATAGGAAAGGTGGAAAAATATATATATACCTCATGCCACACTCTATTCAATCCCACGCTTTTGCTATTTCTGGTAGCGTACACGGTGGACTTTTGGTTTTGGTGCCTTTTGATTCGTATATCTCGAAAGAGGTTTAATATTTTTTGACCAACCCCACTCAGTAGCTTGTTGCTGAAGAAATGTGTCTACAGTAGACGCGTTTCAATGCAGATCGATTTGTTCTTGTACACAACCAGCCACTGTTGGCAAACAAGAAATCTAAATTACGAAAAGATTATCTCACGGTAGGCAACCGAAAACGAAACTAGAAAACATAGACGAAACCCTTTTTGAACTATAGAATTTCTTATAATCAATCTACTAATCGATCTACAAAGTAATGAAACAATTGGAATCAGAATAACGAAGCAATGAAACTGGATTGGTTGTTTCATTTTCGAAACGGTTGCAAGCTGTTGTGTGAAGTACACGTAAAGTTGTCGAAGGGAAAGGATGAACTTCAAAAACTGACTAGTTCATTAGCGGTGAAATGTGGTAATTTTGTGGAGCGAAAAAGGTTTGATAAAATGTCCATGAATTGGACTAAGGATCGAATTGGACTAAGGATTCTTGACGGGCGTTTTAGTGATGATTTGGCACTGCGAGAGCACGCATTCGTTGGAATAAGGAACGCCTGGTTTTTGGGAGTAAACGCATTAGTGAAAGGTGCACGTGGTAGAAATGCTAGGGATAACAATGCTGTTAAACAAAACTCGGTATGAGAAAAGAAGAACTGAGAATGTACGAGCTGCAGTACAACGGGGGAATGTGAAGAGCAACAAAGTGTGGGGGAAATATTCATCAGCTGTGATCACCTAGCATAATAACAACTAAGGTAAACTAAACTAAACTAGTAGAACGAATACTGTCTTGCAAAGGGTTCGTTCTTAGCGAAGGCAGGCACGACAAAGCACCGAGACCACCAGTATGGTAGCTAGAATCACTCGAAACCACGAAAGGAATGTACTGTGTTATGGAGGCAATGGAAATGGTATAGGCTAGGTGGTGACAAAAAAGATCGATTTTCTCATTACATTTCAAAACTATAATAGTTTTTTATGATTCTAAGAAGAAGAGGAAAATTGACTGGAAAATTTGTTGGAAAAAATTATTTGGAACGTCGATGGACTGTGAAAAGGGAAAGGAAGGTAACATTCGAAGCAGACCGAGGGAAACAAGAAGACACGAAATAATAGAATAAACAAATGTAACTTAAATAATGGGGATCAAACAGAGCGAGTGGAAGACGAGGAAGTGACTGCTGTGCACCGAGAGATCGGTAGCAGCAGGACCTCGAGCAACATGTCAGGTTCGAATGCGTTCTGCCAAATGCAAGGAAAAGAAAGGAGCAAGTAAAGCGTAAAGAAACTATGAGTATCCTGTATAACTTCAGATAAAATATATATTTTTTTAAGTAGCTCAGTAACGAATAAATGCAGCATGGATGGCCGACGTCTAAGCGGAAGTAAGGGCAGTCGAGGGGGTGTTTTGAACTTCGAACTGAAAACAAGCCAAAGGGAAAGTTTGTGCTCAAAGGTTGTTTTCATTTAAACACATTTTTGGTTTCCAGTCTCGTACCATTAAACTCGTTATCCGTGTTAAGGATACGTAACAAGTTAAGCAAATCAGCGAGCGACATGTGTTGATTTACGGGAAGGCGAAAAGCGAGCCGCGAAGGAAAAGGAAAGACGAAATAAACCATGTTTCAGTAGAGAATCACATAGAACGTTGAAGTTTAGAACCGTTTCTTGACACACCGAACACACGGAACACCTTCTGCTGACTGGCAAGAAGCTAATGTTCTCGCATGCATATAGGAACCATTACCAAGATTCATTATCCAATGTAAAAGTCTAGGCGCGTGATGGAGAGTGTAGGAATAATAAAATGCATCTCACAGTTTCAGTAAAGGCCCTTCTTATAAACCATAAAAAATGGCAATATTTACGGTACGCGTCAACCGATTCACGTTTCACACATTTTTGGTCCTTTCAATCAGCAGCACCCAGAGCGCTGTCTGTTGCCTAATGCAGATAGTGCGCACAAGAAAGAGCCGGTACGGTCATCAGCAGTGTAGAGAATGGAAGCAAACAATATAAGTAATCTTTTGAATCCGTATAACCAACAACAACTATGCCTACAGAGCCGAACAAACCGTGAGAGGTGAAGAGAAACCAAATATATACGCGTTTGCCATTCATCGTTTGCTGCATAGTACGCGAAAGGCGTTGGGCGTCGTTTCAGGGCGGTTTTGGGTGGGGAGATACCATTTAGCAAACAAATTGTAGACATCAAATATGAAAAGAAAAAACAAATCATAAATATAAAACCAATTTCAATTGACAAAACCGAACCATCGGAGAATTCTGGACGATTGCTTTGCATGGAAAGAACTAACGAGAAAAGCCATCATATCTCTTTAAAGAACGAGTTAGTAAAGAATACAGCGTAGAACAAGGCTTAACTTAGCCTACAGCTGGAGTCCTTTACCCAAGCATTGTAAAAAAATATTTGAAAAATTAATAATCTAATCTTTTTCGTTTTGTGCTGCCTAATAGAACTTGATAGAAACGAACGACGTGTGTTTTAGCTCTCCAGCGGTTCAATTAATACTAAAAGATCATAAATATAAATTAAAAAAATGATGCACGCGAACCACCGGTCATCAATAGTGGATGCATTTGCCCTTCTCGGCATGCCAGCTGACGCCACGATGGCTGCATCTAGAGATCGATGTTCTTGTAAGTTTGCACCGTTGCCAGAAGAAATCATAAAACACAATCTAAAGCAAAAGATCGGCACCAGGAAGCCAAATCAGTGGTTCCGCTCATCCTAAAAGTGTCTACTCCCATAACTGGGTCATGCCGCGATTCCGGCACTCGCATCAATCTCGCAACACCGTGGCGCAACTCTGACACTTCGGACTTCGGAAAATATGTGCCACACGAAAATATTGCTCCCCCCAAAAAGTACCCTTTACCGGTCGGTAGAACCCTCGTTCAACGGTCCCATAGTGGCACATACATACAGCGACCCCTTCTGCGATGAAGCAAAACATGTCTTCGACCCAGCGAGGGTGCATCGGTTGATCGGCGTGTCTGCTGTTGTCCCCCGTCGAACCAAAACGCCCCACAGGAACGATCTGTCTGGGTCTGTCTGGGAACACACCTCGGTTGCCGAGCCGCCGAGTTTCGATGTGTTTGTGTTTATGTGTGGCTATTTTCACGTTCCTCGCCAACTATCGATGGAAGCCGGTTTCTTGTGTTTGGTTGCCGTCGACTATCGGAGCGGCGGTTCACCGGCGCACTTCCGGCGGACGGAGGTGAGTCGTGGTACGCCCGTTCCACCATACCGTCCATCCGTTACGGTCTGCAGTCGATCACACAGAGGCTTCAGTCTCGCTTCAACCGTCTAGCGGTTCGGTTTGATTTCGAATGTTCAGTCGCCCGTAGTTCCGCGCTGGTTTGTTGTAAGTTCCATCTGAGCGGGGGTAGAGAGAGTGTGTGTCGCACCTAGAACCAAGGGTGAGGGTTCCTATAGAAGATTATAGGATCGTTCGCAGCAAACGGAAAGTGGAAACGAAGGAATCATATTTTTCCATTTTCGTTCTCACATGTTTATGCCTATAAATAGTGCTGTTATGTGCGTGCGTCAGTTACTGCAGTCCTCAAGGGGCGTGACGTCCTCTGAAGATTTGGGTCCACGGAGTGAGCTTATCTGTTGTACAAAAATATGTTGACACCCGTCCCGGGGAGTGTATTTGTGTGTGAGATTTCTCCGGTGGATTATCCAAGGGTGCGGGAAGGAAATAAGATCGCGCAAGATCAAGTGTTGAAGAAGCAATGTGTTAAATTCTTTCGTAGTTCTTTAAATTTGATCTATTTTGGTGGCATAACATGGAACTAATATCCGAAATAAAACAGCAGGAGCAGAGGTAATTGCATCCGATTACTGCTCCTTGCAGTGCTTCTTATTCCTGCAGAAAATTCCTTCGAATCCTTGCGTCGGTCAAAGCGACGCCAAACCAGCGATGGCAACACCTCGCGACGCGACGTGGGCGAGGAAAATGTTTAATCAATCAAAACCATAGTCACGATTTCCGCCAAACCGTTTGGTTCGAGTGCCTTGGAAACCACCTTCCGGGGACGCTGGTTTTGGTGGTCTGTGGTGCGATAGCTTTGCGGTGCCTTTCAGCTGCCCGGCGTTGGCAGGGAAGACCGTACCGGCAGGCGGCGCAATAGTGTTGTGGCGCCATTGGCGAGTACATTCCTTTAACAAACTCATGACTCCAGTCGGACGGGGAGGGTGGTAGAGGATATGCTGGCCACACCACCTTACACGGTGGTGTCCTTGGAAACACCACAAACCGATTGGTTACAGTTGTAATCGCCCAGCGAAGGGCGATGAGGCGTGTTATTGCAATTTTGAGGAAAATTACAAACATGATTTATCTCTAAATATAGACATTGAGCAGGTGTTATGCTGCGTGATTGGGCGTATTATGCCAATAAAATATGCTTCTGTATTGAATCAAATCATATTTGACAGAAGATTAATGAACTTGAAATAATAGTTACTTCATTTAGTTACTATACGCAGAAATGAAATACAAGGAAAACTAAAGTGCTTAGTAAATTCGCACTTTGCCTGAAGGGACATACGCAGACTAGAAGGAACAGAGACGATGTGCCTCGTCGTCGAGTTTTTAATGGTAAACATCGCCTCTAACCATGGTGATGCTCTACTTTCACTAATGATATTAAAGTTTTTTGTTGTTGTTTGCTGCTATTTCCCTTCATCCACATACCGGGCGATCCGGAAGGACACGCCGTCGGGATGCCAGCAGCGCGTTGCTGGAAATGAATTTACAACTCCCACCCATCCCAGCTCTGTACATGGGTGTACATCACGCGGCGTTTACCTAGCGACGACAACGTGTTAGTAACCGGAAGAGAGTTTGTTTACTTTGATGTTCCCATTGTTAACCTAGATTTGATAATGAACGCAGGAAGTGTAATTACACCGTGCGCGTTCCATTGAAGTAGGACTCCATTGTCTTAAGAGCATAATAATTTTAATTTGCTTTTTAAAGTCGATGATTTCTTTTATAGCGACTGCAAAGTTAATAAAAATTAGTCCTCCTAGGACGCCATCAAGTAGATTATTTTCATTAACTTGTTCTGAACGCTGCATAGTTAAAGGTGACCAGTCACACCCCAGTGTTGCTCCGCTTCCATCAGCCTGAAACCAACGCCACACGAAACGTGGCGCAACAATTCGTGCTGGCACTGCAAAACAAAACACTGACATTGATCCCACAAGGTCTCGATACCACCCACCGATCGGTATGGGGAGGTGTCAATTTGGAATGTTTAAAAATGTTGAATGAATTTCCACGTTTAGCTTGTTGCCATCATTGAAGGGTTCGGCACGCTACCACGGTGATGCAAGGATTTGTTGATGCGGAAGGTGGGCGAACAACAAAACTAGCCCAATGACCGTGAGACTGGCTCCTTCGACGATTGTCTGTGCTACTGGGTGCTTGCTGATAGACAGTCCAACGGAAATTGAAGTTGAACGACCTGCAGTGAAAAAGTGAAGTGCTATGGATGTGATCAGCAGTGATCAGTTGTTGTGAGAATAAGATGCATTCCGATGCAACTGGCAATCGTTGGAGTGTTTTAAATGGAAAATACGCATAAAGTTAATTTGATGAAGTGCTGAAGATGAAAGATGTGTAGACGTTGTGAAAATATTTGTCGCTAGTTACGAATATGAATGTCAATAACGGAGCGGGAAAATCGACTACGGCCTCCGTGTACCGATTGATACAGGTAATTAGAGAATTTTATAGACGAAATGTAATCAATTCTTAGCAATACCTCTCGATTTAGATACCGTGCTTCGCGATTTCCAAGTCTAAAAACAGATTTTATCTTTTTATTGCTCATCTATTTTTATCACAAATCTAATAAGCTGCTCAACTCATTTGGACATTTTGTAGTCGCTATCAGATCATGGCAACGCAGTCCTACGCTGTTGGCTATGCATGGTTAATAGATCAAAATTATGTAGATTTATCGTACTGCCCCCCCATTAGCGTGTAATGAACCTGAACGTACACGATCGCATCATCTTTCAGAATGCGTGCTCCAGCTGAACCGCAACGAGGCCTGGGCGTGGAGAGACAGATCTTTAGCATATTATGCGCAGCCACAAGCAGGCGGGAGTGTGCTTGCTCGCTCGAAGTTATCTAGAGCGCGAAACAAAGAATACTGGCCTGGCTGGAACGATCCTCATCGCATATCCGTTCGAATCCATCGCACAAAACTTATCGCAATCGCGTCAATTAAGGCGTCCACTTACTATAGTGGGTTGTCTGTCGTTTTCTCCGCATCCGAGCATCGTCTTGTCGGACCAATATTGAGTTATTTGCTGTGGGGAACACAAGGGCAGCAGTATCTTCATCATGGTTCATGGTTCGTTCTGCTACGATCCAGAAGGTGTGACGACACATCGCCCAGCCGACTGTCTTTGGTTCCACTGGTTCGAAGCCGAGAGAACGCCATGTGTTTTCACTCGACCGCATCAGCATAAACGGAGTCGCGAAGGCAAACAGCAACACATGCAGCAGCATCTCGATATCACTCACGCGAGAGATTAATTGCTGGAGAGCGTGCTGGCTTCCGCTGAACGCTTGGGGCGTTTCGTAGTGGTCGCTGTCGTCGAGACTTAGCAGCTGTAAGAGTAGATCAACACTGACAATACAGCACCATTTGATTACCGTTTACATTTCCAAATAATCGTAGTTTAGGTTATAATTTTTTTCCTCTATATTCTTCTCATTCCATAGAGTCCCGCTCCGATATGCATGTTCTACTTTGCGCACCCCTTTGGTATCGCTTCTCCAGCGAGTGGTGCCAAACTGGCCCAAATACGGGACCGGGCCACCAAGAGCAAGGACACTCCACCGGTAAAGGTAGAACCGGAGCGTACCGGTCGTAAGGCGTCAACCAAAAAGGAAAATCAACGACGCAGCAAAGAACAATCGACCAAAGCGCATCGGAAGCAGAATGGTCACGACAACGGTGGCAAGCAACCGACCAATGGTACGGAGCCACAGTCCAAACAGCAGCACGATCAATCGAGAACGACGAGGCATGGCCGGAAACACCGAAAGCATCGACGGATTAGCAATTTCGAGAAATTTTTGCTCGAAATACAACAACAGAACCAGCACACGTGTGGTGCCGGATCGACGATACGCCGGATCGACCAGGAGGATCGCATCACCCCGCTCGTACCGTGGCCGAGCATCATCTGGAACCGAGATTTTCTCATTCCACCACTGCTGCAAGCCCTCGCCCAACAACGTGGTAAGTGTTTCGATTTACCGGCCACCATTGGCTCCCCCCTCCCATCCGGTCAACTAATGCAGCGACCGTCCAGACCAGCCCAGTATCCGGGTTGTTGTCTGTGTTGTTCTTAAAATTGAATTTACGGTGAATAATGGGTACCCCATTTTCCTCGATGGTCCGGACAATGAGAGTCCGGGAGTTTTCGTCGTTTACTTGGAATGCAAATTACGCTGCACACCACACGGGGGCATCCCCGGTGAGGCGTTTTCCGATTCGGAAAAGTCTCTCATTTTAAGTCTCGTGCCGCCCGGCTCGTCGCGCCATCGTGGGGCTGGGAAATTGTAAACAAACAGCTGATGCATCCGAACGTGCTGATGGATCGGTCCCAGCACTCATCGCGGGGCCGGTACGAATTTTCCGGCACTCGCAGTTCCAAGCTGCGGGGAGCTCACTCTCGCCGAGAGAGCGGTCCACCCCATCGTAGCGAAAGGGAAGCAACTACTTAGGGGTTTGATTTGGATTGGTTTGGGGTTTATTATTTGAAAAAGAGCGAAATGATTTTATTTTCTTTTTCAACAAATGAAAAGGACGTTAATAAGGAGACTCGCTGATTCTTTTACTAGTAATGTACTAACGAGTAAACGAAAGTTTCCATCACTAACATCATTTTTCAACATTACAAAAACATTAAAAGAACAAACTAGCACATCGTGCAATTACTCTGAACATTCTCTACAAGTAGTATGCCCTCCGAAGTAGCACTCAGCGCGCGCTCCGGCTGGGTTGGTACTAAGAGCATGAGCGCGCTGCTGGCGCCTCCATCTCCATTATCTCGTCGCTCGCGATGACTCGCTGGCGCTTGGCAAACAAAGAGTGAGCGATGCTCACGGCACGGCACAGCACGGCAGGATCAGTGTGCTTACGCCTTTCGTCGGAGTTTGATGTTCGCCCGCTGCCCGCTGGCGTTCCGGTTGGCTGGTGAACAATCTTAGCCATCATCGACTAACCGGCCCGGTGCTCGGTGGTCCAGAGAAGCGATACAGTGACACAGTGGAGTTGTTTTCGATTAGCCGGGAAACGGGAATGGTCCACGGGTACCTCCTTCTCACAGGAATCGTATCGAGCAGGTGCCTTTGTTGTCTCGCGAGTGCACGCGTGCCGGTTTAGGTGACGGTGACCTCGCGAGGTCATCGATGGATGCCTGATCGCACTGTCGTTTGTGGCGTGTTGCGTGCAGACGACGCTAGCGCAGCGAAAAGCAGCGTGTTACAACAGCAGCAGCTTTCGATTGGTGCAACAGTGCGGCCCAGATGCGGCAGTGAACTGTGTTAAGCCACCCGGCGGTTAAGATTGTGGCTTTAGCTCAAAGTGTTGTAACCTTACTGTCCTAGGTCTCTGCCATCGTGCACACTTCAACAATCTGGCTCTATGAGAGTAGCTGCGCTTGAGGAGGCGAGTGAAGTGGTACAAGATCATCACAATAAAATCGGACCACTGGTCCCGGCTAAACATATAACATATGATTTAAACGTGCAGTGTAGTGCTGTGCAACATGTTTCACCGGAAGATGCTTATCCTGACCATCAGCGGCGGTGGTACAAGGGCACATAACATCACGCTTTCGGCGTAAGATGCCATGCACGTGATACGCCGGCAGCTAAAGGTGCAGTGCTGGCCAGTGAAGCCACCTTTGTTGTTGTTGTTGGCAGGACATTTCCTTTAGGGCAATTAGGCGAAAGGCGAGCGACAGCGGTAGCCATAGAAAAGGCATAGTTCCTGTGACATTGTGTGCACATACCTCGTTTTTCTTAAACCTCACCGGCCGGCCACACTAAGTGCTGCTGCATTAAGGTAGGTTCTGCATCAAATTTACCGTACCAGTCCGGGTCATTCAACTTGGGACGGGTTATCAAAAGAAAGCTCCTGCTTCACCTGGTTACGTGCTCACTCGGGAAGAAAATGCTGAACGCGGGGTGCAGGTCTATCACACACACCCGGACACACAGACACATGTAGTCCACAATTTTCCGTGCAACTGGCAGAAAATTATCCCCGTCCCTGCAGACTGTAAGCCATCGCCACTCTCGTCCTGTTTCCTGGCCCCTTCTGCATGAGGGGAAACATATCAGCGACAAAACTGGTCGACCATCATCATCGCCAAAGGAATGAGCACCGCATAGCAGCACCCTCTGGGAGCATAATAACTTTGCCGAGAAATAATAACAACAAACAAATCGGAATAGCTACCTTCCGGTTGGCAGATTTTCGCGGGATGAAGGGAGAAACGTGCGGTAGCCGCGCAGCGTTGCCCTTACCATCATTACCTGGCGTTGAGTGCGCTCTTTTGTGGTTACGGTTTCCGGTTTTGCTGCTCCGGTCAGCACGATGTGAACGATCGTCCTGTTGAGCTGCCAGGACTTGCACTTCAAGGATCAAACGGATTATTTTCCTCGGATATGATTTGCCCTAGTCGGTTTTTAGGTATTGGCATCGTACTAAAATTTTTCTAGGGGACTTTGACTGTATCTTGTGATATTTGTAGATTAACAAGCAATTCGCGACAACTGTTCGCTGAAACAAGGAGTTCGTATATGTTCCTTTTAAATTTTTTGACCCACAAATTCGAAACATTAATGGGTATTTAGTGTTCCGAAGAGAAAAGATCATCATCGCATTAACTGCCATTCGATCATCCAATAGACGACCGCCTTGTGCGTGTTACTCTGCACCAATCGCGTTACAAAGGGCTATAAATGCAAAGAGATCTTCAAACGGCAGTAAACATGATGTATCTTCGATTTCGCTCATCGATTGCAACACGATACTAAAACACTCCCATAGGGACATGACGTGCACCACCACTACGGCCATTTGCAATCAATTTGTAACAAACTCCTGTACGCAAGACTCCTGTGGCCGTGTGCTTTGCAGCCAGCTGAGCTAGTTCCCTCGCTCGATTCATAATTTATCGTCCCGTGGATGGGTACGGGGCGACGACGAGTACAATGGCCAAGAGTGATAGCGATCCCTCCACTTTCAGCATGTTAGAACTTCTCCGCTACTTTGTACACACGCTGAAAGTTTTCTGCAAAAGTGAGTGAAAACTTCTTTCGTGAAGCTAAAACTTTATCCGCCCGGAATGAGAACACGGAAGAGCCGAACAGCTAAGCTGCATCACGGGTTCCGTGATGAGTGCAGAAGCTGCTGCTGCTGCTGCTCAATAGTTAATGATGATTTCGTCAAGCGCCAATCTACGTCAGCAGCTTGCTAGCAGTTTCAAATGGTGGTACAAATGTTGTAGTCTGGGTTTTAAATGCGGCTTTCCCTGAGGCAGAGCAGTTCCTTGAAATCCGAGTTTTGCTGCAAACCTTGCAGGGAACGAAGTTGGGGCCAACACTGGTGCCGGACAACATTGGCTGCCGTTTTGTACCGAACGCTGGAAGCGGGTTGGCCAGAGAATGAAAATTCAATTATGAAAAACACGGAAACTTTTGAAAACACTCCGGGTTAAGGAATTGTTTTCGTATCCTTCGAGTGCCCCACTTCAATCCCGGGGTGGTTCTTTTCGCGAGTTTCGAGGCGTAAGGCCACGGCACAGAAAATCACTTGTTGATATTGTTCCAAACTCCTCTCACGGGAGCACACAATGCGAATTTTGTCCGAGTAGGACACAGCAGGAACTTGTAGTGTTGTATTCAACTCGAATTCGGTCTAGCCAAATGTTGGAAAATAAATAAATGCTCACAAAATGGTGGACCCCGGGAACTCATTAGACATTCGTCGACGAAACATGAGTTGTGGGAGCTCCCAGAAAATGCAGGAACCTCCGGGCCCGAGAAGAAGGAGCAAAGGGCAACAAGCAACAAAAATACCACAGACAGTAATAAACTGTCAGCGTCGCAAGCACGAGATATTTATGATACTCGGTGCCGATTCCGAACCATTCGCTGGCTTGCTTGTGGCTTGCTTGTCCCTTTTCCCTTTCGATCACGATGCTCGACGGTTCATGTTCCAAGTTGGCTACCGAAGCGACGGAACCGCTGCTTGACGATGACGATCAATCTATGAGTCACCGGGCCGGCATGTGCCGGCTGCCGAAAAAGATGAGCCCGGGTGTTGCTCTGCTCTGTTTTCAAAAACCACTCCGACACGATGACACCACATGTGTGTGGCCGCCAAGCCACCGTTTCTTGGTGTGCGTTACTCATCCTACGAAGGAGGAATGTACCTTTCGTGGGTAGTACGGAGACGCGCCGGGTACTCATTAGTGAACCAATTTTCCGAGAACATTTTCCAGTCATCATGGCACCTCACGACACCAACAGCAGGCAGTGACAAGCCCTAGGAGACCGTCGGTTACACGCGATGTCAACTATTTCTGGACGCCGGTTCGGGAAGCGTTAGCACAACACAAAGGCCAGCTGGAGACGTTTTCCAAACGACCGGACAGACAGAACGTTTCATTCTTTTCAATTGCAGTTTTGCTAAGCAGTCTCGCTAGCTAATCAAGACAATTACTGGCCGATGGGATGCTGCCTGATGCCGGTTGTACCATTTGCACTGTCAATTATGGAAGAGCAACGCATTTCAATGCCAATTGAATATTGTCACCGTACGGATAGCCGTGACGTAAAGGTCAGACAAATGTGTAGGCGTAAGGCTTTGTCTATTGACCTAACCTTTGAGCTCCATCTCTTCTTTGATTTCTTTGATTGTCTCAGGTATTCCGTAGGAGGATGCTCTGCAGATCCTTGTATAATGCTTAGCGTGGGCAACGTGGGTTTTCCACTCTCGTTTTGTGTGAGATGATGCGGAATAGAAAATAGTTTATGATTGAAACACAAACGAAATCAGAGCGTCAATCGGACAACGGTTTTGATTTGTAATTTCAAAGGGTAACAATCTGGTTCATTTGAGGGTAATTGAATCATAAACATGGACCGAACCACAGGGGTTGATTGAAAACAAGTTAGAGTGCGATTTGCAATCATGTTCCATAATGATTGCAGACCTTTAGTGCCCTGATGGGTTGCACTAATAATAGAAATTCAATTTTATTTCATAAATGTCAGGCAACCACCAACTATCTTTATCATTCTGCGGAGTGTATTGATCTTTTTCCCTAGTCCTGAAGCCTTTAGTGACCCCAGGGGGTTACAACCCCATCGTTATCAATTGACACCCCATGCTTGGTCGCTATCGGTCGGTCGGTCGGTCGGCCGGTCGGTGGAACTTAATAAGCCTTACACCCTTTGCCGGCTCCTCACTGACATCGATTCGTCACACCGATAAAAAGAGGGAGGTGGAAAAAAGGTCAAGGTCGTGAAAGGGATGTTAATGCTCCGAGGAGTACCGGAAAAAAAGGGACCGAATCGAGACGCCAGGATGGTGCAGTAGCGAAAGAGAAGTAAAAATGAGAAACTCTCCCTTTTTTCCGAACGGCACATACCAGCAGCGAGGAAAATAGGAATATTAAAATAGTAATGAAGGGATTCCGTTCGATTTGTGGAAACGAAATAGGCCTTTTGTCAGGCATCGGTCGACCCCATCAGGGAGTCTCCGCAGCCAATCGATCTAATGAACGGGCTTAATTGACTTGCTGGCAAAGGAACTGTCGGGTATGATGGGGCAGAAACCATTACTGCACGGTGCATGATCATTTGTGGGCAACGTTTTTAATCGATTGTTCGACGAAGCGTTTCAAATCGATCAACCGTGGACTGACGACGATGTGAATGTGATATAGTGGTTCGATATCAGGAGACCAGCTAAATATTAAGTATTTAGTAATTATCGTAAAGGTTAGATTCCAATGATAACAATATAGATAGTGTTTGAATAGATTCATTATAGCTTCTGCTAGAAACGGTTGAACGTTCTTTATCGTAATGAAAAGTTAATTCATGTACTGTTTTATCTTAAATTGGCCCGATTGGTGAGCTGACACTCTGTTATTTGAGGTTAATGCGATGTGAATGCACTTGCTCCCAGAGCTTAATCGATGTTGAACAGGCAAACGTTACCGCAAAACGTTAAACAAATTAACGGCCATTTATTTTCTTCCCAAGGAAAAGAAAACAAAATTTGCGTAAACAGTCGACTTCGTTTCACAAATAGCGATCCCGATAATACTGTAGTCCACTGGTCCCCCCGGCCCCCACCAGTGTAAACAGCGACGAATAGCAAAGTGGCCATTTGGCTGCAACCGTCTAGCATACCTCAAGCGGTGGAGGCGCCATACTAAAAGTGAAAATAAGGACCAGGTTGTAGCACTCGATCCTGTGAACTGTAAGGCAGCCAGCATTACAAGAACCACCACCGACCGCTCGGAGCACTCTCGGCTCACACTTAATTATGTCAACAAATTTGTGCGACCAGCGGCGCATCGCTGATGAGATATAAATCACGCGCAACATCACCATCCCAATCTATCATCGAGCCGCACCACCATCGATGGACTTTAATGGCCTTTTATCGGCAAGACGTGACCGCCGGGTTTCGGTGAGCGTAAAACCGCGTGCGGGAAACGGGAAGAAGGGGACGGCATGTTCGTCATCGTCCTGCCATGTTCGAGCATTCTTGAGATGCTTGAGGTAAAACCGGTTTGACGCTTTGCGGTTTGGGAGCTTCGACGACGCTTCAGCCTGTCGGTGTTAAGTGTACCGATCATGTTTACTGGCCACTCGTCGAACAATCTTGAAACATTCAATCTGAAAGGATAGAAATGCTTTATCCTGCGTTTCGGTATGACTCACCGAACAACCTACGCCCGAATGCTCCGTTAGGCACGATGGAAGCGGGTCAACAGAAGCAGATGAATAGTAACCGATTATGGAGGTTAATGATGGGCACGAGTTCACACCCTTGCCCGGATCGTACACCTACCCGATTCACTTGGTCCTGATTACTGGTTCGGTCTAGGATTAGAACCAAATTTGCTAGCATGCCGGTTGGCCAGCCGGCCAGTCTCACGCCTAGCACCCTCGAACAAACAGGAAATCGTGATTCCGAACCCGAAACGGACCTGAAAGCCCTGTCCTGTTCGCCCCCTAATCCAGCCTGGTCCACCGCGGCAAGCAATCGCGCACTGAGCATCTGAGAAATTGAGGCTACCGCAGACCTGACCGATGTGGCTCGCTGGTGAGTGAGCGAGGACGGAAGGAGGCTTTCGGACGGGGTGAGTCAATTGTGCGCACCGATCGCGGTCGTCGGGTCACGTGTCTTATCGAAAAGTGTGACACAATCGGTCCAAGACCTGAGACCACCTCCAATCTGGGTCAACGGCCTGGCTGTTCGTTCAATTTGTGCGGTCCAGCAATCCAAGAAACACTACGACCACGACCAGGTATGTCGGAAACGGGCAGTCACAACAAACACATTAGTACCATTGCGGGGGTTCCTTTGGCGCGTGGACATTTGGGAGCTTGCTGTTGATTTTCATTTCTTCATTTCCCAACGGGACAGCCAGCGGTAGCTGCAGAGCAGAAGCGAGGGCGGTCACGAGCGCGACCACGACGCAGTCCGAACCTAGCAGGGGTGGTGGTCGGTATCGCGAGCCAGGATCTAGTTCAAACGCAGCTTTAATTGCCGATTCCGGCGTCCATTTAGTGGACCATTTTTTCCCCTTTTTCCAAGCGGTGAGACCAAACCAACCGACCGCTAGTAACTGGGCTGAGCTCCTCGGAGGGAGAGGAGTGGTTGATTTGAATATTTTTTCGGTAACTTTATGTATCCGAAATATGGAGCACCATATTTTGACGCACTCCAGCACACGACAGCACGACCAACCACCGAGTTCCGAGTATACCAGTTGGCCAGATAGGGATTTTGTGTGTCACCTCGGAATGTGTTTGAGCGATCAGGACGAACCTGACGAGCCACTGTAGATAGATAGTTTGCGTGCCAAAGAACATGTCGGAACTTCAAAATCACTTTTGATGGCACTTTTCAGAACACGGAGAGAGAGAGAGAGAGAGAGAGAGAGAGCGCATTTGGGGATTAAGAACAACTGAGCCATAAATTGAATTTTGTATGCAGCACATCAACCTAGAATGGTCTGTAACAAACTCTGGGCTGTCGGTTGGAATGTCCTGACTAACCTGGCAGCAGCTTCTGACGTGGGCACAGCAAGTTGCATAAATTTAATTTGTTTCCAGCTGAGCCGCCTGTAGAGCTTCGATCGTGAGTTGAGTTACATCGGAACCGATCTGTGGATGCAACGTAGCGCTTTCGATAAGAGACCTCGAGCATGGGAATAAGGACCATGCAAGTCAAACAAACCCCGATACGGCCATTCCTCTGCTTGCTGCTTTTCCATCGCTCTGTCCAAACATGAGACTAGAAATCGATGGAGACGCCAGGGGAAAAGGAGAAAATCAATTCCGTCTTTCCACAAAAAGGAGAGGAGGAGTAAAAACAATAAAGCTCCTATTCAAACCGTTGACTGCTGCTGCTGCTGATCCCGCACTGCGGGGAAGGGGATCGTCTTGAGCTTATCTGCAAGGCATTCGACGGATATGGAAAACTGCCGGTACACACCGGATGATGGGCCCACGGTTCGGCCCGCGGTAAGGTAAACATTCCATCTTCGAGTGCATGGAAAGTTTAGCCGGCCGGCTCCGGGGGGTCTGTGGCTCAAACATACTTTCATTTCAATCAATTGCGTCTCTTTTGACACCCTGAGACATCCTCAAAGGTAGGCGAGGGAGCTTTTCCAGGTGGCTGCCGGTGGATGGTTTGATGCCTTTAACGAGAAAAACCACTTTACTACGGCCACAGAGCGATGAGGTGGGTTCTGGGAGATTGATTAGTTGCTGGATGTGCTAAAGCCTGTTCCGAGAATTGACATTATCTGCTGCAAAGGTACCACTTTGTAGCAGCCTTTTTGGCGGGCCGCATTGTGAGCAATTGCTAACGGATATTTGTTCGTTAGTAAAGCAGAAAGGATGAATAATGGGATCCATTCCACAAATGGGCCTACCTTCTGCAATCTCGAGCGTGAAATATATGCTTCGGCTTTCGCTTAAGATGTACCTGGAGGCCACATGGACAACATCTGTTTTCTGAGGTAGCATCCATCCATTTTCACTGTCATAATATTATATAATCCCAACGAGGCACGTTATGTAAATGTAAAAGGGAATGTAAATATCAAATCAGATTGCTCAGAACTCAGGCTCAACTAATAGCATGATTATAGTGCGATGGCATAAATTAATGCAAATGTCACACGTAGAATTGCATTAGCTGCCACGGCACGGTGCACGGCATGCACCTTAATTGAATAGATCGATCACGTTGGACACGAGCAGCTTGGCTTGGCTCGGCTTGGCTAGCCGGCTTACGGCCGGCGATGTGCACTTGCTTATCGTGTGGGGCCTATTGGCGCGCTGAGAAGCGCCACACGGTGGCTATGGCGTAATGGCCATCGGTCACTGATCAAGAGGGATGATGGCTAACCCGGGGATCGCCAATAAAATTGATTACACTCGATGACTTGGCTAATCCGGCGAAGCCGTAGAGTGTTTTCTCCTCCTTTCCCTGACGTGGTGTTGGCTTTTCGCGTGGTGTAATGTCAGTGCGATGTGCGATGGATTAAGAGTGAGATGAAATGTTAATCAAAGCAAACTGTTTATCTAATATAAACCCCTAAGGACATTAGTAATTTCA
>NC_064877.1:22012500-22017500 GCF_943734665.1 Anopheles aquasalis | reverse complement strand
ATATCTGTCCCTATCGCTACAAATTGCACATCCAAGGCATGCGTGGTCAAGTGCTCGGTCTAATGTTCTACTGTGCTCGCTTAGCGTGATCCGTACTATCCTTTTTTATCACATCGTTGCTACACTGGCCAAGATCCACTCCGGAATGAGACCCACATCTAATCGCACTTGCGTCTCATCGGTGGTGCACAGTCTTCGCTGAGTAGTTGCGTTGTGATCGGTGATGATGCTGCGGGCACGGTCATCAGTTGCTCGCCGGTAAGACCAGTCTTTCCCTTCTTTACGGAGCGCCGTTGTGCCTTTCGTTCGTGCGAATACTCGTGCGCGTGGCAATGGTCCTTGCGGGCGAACGTTTTGCCACAGTACTTGCACACGTGCGGTGCCGTACCGGTATGCTGATACATGTGCCGCCGTAGATCGTTCTTGTGGAAGAAAGCCTTCGGACAGACGGCACACTGAAACGGTTTGTCGGTCGACGTGTGCCGCTCCATATGGGCTGATAGCGTATCCTCGTCAGCAAAGCACTTCCCACAGGTAAAACAGCGGAATGGCTTCGTACCCGAGTGGTTCCACTTGATGTGCTGCGTTAGGCCGCACTGGCGGGCGAAGGTTCTGCTGCATTCGGGACACACAAACCGCTGACCCATATCGGCCGTAATGCGGGGTGCTTTACGCGATGGCGGAGTCTTGGGGTTATACTGATCCTCTTGGAGCATCGCTCCATCGGTTCTGTTTACCGGTAGCATCTCGTAAGCCGCTTCCAAGGGCATGCACTGCTGCTCCGGTGGGGAGTACTCCTGCTTGATCTGAGGCGGTGGCGACTGCGACGTATCCGAGAGCAGTTCCGCCTTGATGCTGCTTCCCGCAGCAATGGACGAAGACGGACTGTAGGTTGAGAGATACTCGTGTTTCCCGTTGGCGGTAAGATGACAGAGCGGATCGGATCCATGGCCAACCGGAGGCCAAGGCTCGTATTTCGGCGCAATCGATGGAACTGTATCGATCGATGAAGCAGGCGATCCCGTCGCACCGGATACGACGGTGTCTTCGTAGCTTGGCGTTTGAATCGCATAAGGTTGGTATAGATCGGACGTCGGTTGATGTGATCCATACTGTCCACCGCTCGATGCTGCCATTGGTGTGCTGTCGGGTTGTCGCCGCCCGTACGCCATTGGTGATCCAACATGTTCGGCATTCATGTACACCACGTACGGTAGGTTGTGGTTCACGCCAGATTCCATTTTCGGCACCGATCCCGGCGGTGACGGATAGATGCTCGATTGGGCCAGTGTTGGTGCTCCAGAGGCGCCCAATCCGTTCGATGGATAAAAGCCGTGAGATACGTAGTGGACCGGCATGACGACGGGGGGCTGCTGTTTGAATCCGTGCACGGGACCACCGTTGGTTCCGTGGTGCATCATTGCTGAAGCATAGAGGCCACCTTGCTGAGTAGAGTCCGCCTCGGCCACCTCGATCGGTGGTGCACGTTGATAAGGGCCTCCTCCACCTTGCATAGCACCGTATGGCAGATCTTTGGCTCCTAGTTCGCTCTCGTAGCCCAGCGGGCTCGATTCCAGGTCGGTTGGGAACGAACTTAGCCACTCCGATGGTGGCACACTGTAATCACTAAATCCGCCGTACGAAAATGCATTGTTGCTCCACGTTCCTAACGGATTGTCACTGGACACAAGGTCGACGGATGATTGCATTTTGGAGGGCTCTATTTGAACGATTCCTAATAACTACACACTGTACACGAGATGTGTGCAATTCGATGATGGACTGTACACGTTGACAGCCGCTGGCACCGACTAATGCTTGCTGGAGGCTGCTGGACGGTTTAAATAGTTCAACGAATAATTTTTAAAAAGTTCCTTCTACCTATTGCAGCACTACCTTCGAAGAAATCTGCACTGTCAACGAACAATTGCGGTTCACGTACAATTACCCGCAAATTATTTCTGCACTACCTAGCGACCATTTTCGTGATATTGTCGATCGCTGCGGTACCTTCCATTACCTGCCGTTAGCATAGCATGCTGCAGCAGAACTGCAACACCTACTGTTATTGCCTCGAGTTAAAAGAAGGATGTACCAGTTATGGGAAAACTGAATCTGTTGCTAGGCTGGTCGTGCGTTGTATGTTGACCATTTTTTCCCCGGTTGCCACAAAATACCTCACAATTTCATATTTTAAGCACCTGAAATGGAAATTTTTCGAAACATTATGGAACGGTCGACAGTATCGTCAATGTGTAACGTGATATCTAGTTTGCATGGGAAAAATCGTATCATTGCACGACACCTACCGAAATGATTACCTTAATTATGTCGTCAACACAAGAATATCCTAGTGATGAAATGAGAACGAACGATGAGTTACGACCGTCTACGGAGCGCATAGCGCTAGCTTTGTTGTTGTTCCTGTTTAACCGGGAGTGATCGACGCTGATGAATTTGCTCGTGCGAATGCATGTGATCGCGCCGCGCAAACGTTTTTCCGCAGAAGCTACAGGCATGCGGGGCACCCCCGGTGTGCAAGTACATGTGCCGCACCAGATCCATTCGGTAGAAGAACTGTTTCGGACAGACGACACACTTGAACGGCTTATCCTTCGCCTGATGACGCTGGAAGTGGCGCTCCAGCAATACCGGATCGGCGAATCGCTTGCCACACTTCACACAACCATACGGTTTTTCACCCGAGTGTTTGCTCAAATTGTGCTGCGTGAGACCCACAGGCCGGACAAAGGATTTATCGCACTCTTCGCACCGCAATCCTGATGCACCTCCGATTCCAGTTGCCCTTCGTGTTTTTGTCTTGGCTTTCGTCACCGGTGATGATGTACTCTCGATGGGTTGTAGCAGAATTGCATCGACCGAATGGGCAGGATGCTGAACGATTGATGCTTTCAGCTCGAACGGAATAGTTGACGGATTAGTAGTGGTTGTCATAGGAGCCTGCTGTGACATATAATCGCACGGTGACAGTGGTGGTGTTGTTGCGGCTGTCAGTAAGTATCGCTCGTAAACTACGGATTTCTGTTCCGTTTTTGGGGCGATGGACTCCATCACGGTCTGGCCTATGCTGCTGCTGGATTCCCCATTCGCCTGTTCACTTGCCGAGTTTGTCAGGGGAAGCATCTTGAAATCGAACTTGATGTCTTCCAGATCCGGCGCCGGAACGATCACCGGTTGCTGTTGAGCTGGCGGTGCGTATGAAGGTGTCGTTAGGTTCATCGGGGCTGCCCCTGCTGCCCCTGCTGCTGTTGATGGCTGTGAGACATCCGTGTAACCGTGGCCAATCGAGTAGGAATAAAAGTTATTCGACGGATAGTCATTCTGAGCGCGATAAAAGCCGCTAACGGGAACGGATGTCGTTTGGGGCAACGGTGGATACGCATCGTAGTTGGTGTTGAACAGCTGTGGAGCCCACTCGCCGCTACTGGTGGTCGAAGATGGTGTGCCAGGTTGGCCATAGGAAAGCGGCGTTCCGAAGCTGTTCGCGTCCGGCGGTGGCGTCATCGTTGGTAGCCAGCCGGTTTCAGCTTGGTTCGAGGATAGATGGTATTCCCGCGATCCGTGATAATACATCCACGATGGATCGCTTTCGTAGTAGTTCTTCGCTGTGCCAAAGCCACCGGTTTGATCCATTTTTGAACACTTTTATTCCCACAAGGACTCTGCGCTGCGTGTAACGGTGTACTTATTTTTTCCGCTCCAACCGGGCAATCGAGTAGTTCTAAGAAGAAGCCCCCCACCATTCGAGCCCACGGCAGTGCTGGCAGCCTACTTAGTCGAGTACAACGATTGCCGGATTTCATCGCCGCCGTATGGATTTGAATTGAATGTTGAAGGAAGGAAACTCCACATTCCACCGTGCCATGTGACTGCAATTTCTTCCCTCGGGGGGACGGAAAGAAATTGGGTTTCGGGATTGAACGAGCTCCATCAGGCGCACCAGTTGCATCGCGTGTCAACCCGCCTCGGCTATGCAAACCGTCGTTAGCCGGCGAGACAGGAAGGACCTTCTGCATAGTAGCATTGACCCCTTCGCCGAATTGCACCCGTTTGCGTGCACCGGCTGATGGTGGGAGACGAAAATGAGCCGCCGGCCGTCTGCGGCTGGCCGGGTTATTTTAAAACTCCACGTTCCGCTGGCATGGGGATTCCGGGAGCTACGACAAAACAATTTTCTTCGCTTGTGTATACCTTTAAATAGCGGGCCACCGGTACAGCAAGTATTGCTTGGAATTGCACCCATTGTCACATCCGGTACGAATACGCGAATGCAGGATAAAAATACTTCTCAATGTCACCGTGGCGGAACCATACCGCACAGCCATCGTCGCTGCTGCTGCACACGTTGGAGCATAATTGGAATGATTTGTCCCCTGATTCAATTGGTTTCTTTTGCTTCTTCTCTGTTTTCACAGCCAAGACAGTCGCGAGTCGTCCTCATCGAATTGGGACCTATCGAGCCAGTGCGATAGTTACAGCTGCTGCTACCAGCGCTTCAGGATGGGCGCAGGAACGTTTGCCACCAGCTTGGGCAGCCCGGGCGGACCGGGGCTGCTTCGAAGGCGCTACTCCGTCCCAGAGATCATCATGCGCAAGTAAGTCGTTAAAAACCGTTGGACTGTTTATGGGCCAACGGCTTACTCGAAGGGAGTTTTATTGACGCCATGTATGCAACGATACTCTTTCGTCACGGAATGGCCGTTATTCCAACAGAACAACATGCAAATTGTTATATGACGTGTATTCGCACTCTCGTCGACAGGATCTGTCCTGCTGCCGAGCAATATCACGGTCAGTGTCATTGTTACTGTGGGAGGAGATGTTAAATTACCGTTCACGGTACCGTTGGTAGCCCTCGACGTGAATCCTGGGAGGTGGTTTTGGTATTATTGACGGGATCATCCCACAAAATCGAGAGAAAAAACCTAAAGTGTGTATTGTTTAAACATCCAGTTCAATATGGTTGGTCCAATGGATCT